>NW_027363139.1:907500-1005000 GCF_046119375.1 Phyllobates terribilis
GATATGGAGAAGATGGAGAACTTAATTTCTCCATCTTCTCCATAGTCTCTGTGAGTGTTCATCGGACTGCACTTGGATGACATCCGAGTGCAGTCCAATGTTTTACGTGCACCCGTAGACTTGTATGGGTGCACATGGTCCGAATATCGAATGAGATTATTTTCTCATGCCAATAATCGCAGATCTGCACTGTCCCATAGTATAACATAGGGCCGAGTCCTATCCGATAAAACATCACATAGCATTCGGCCGTGTTATACGACAGTGTGAGCGAGCCCTTAGAGTCAAGGAATATTTACATGCAAATGATGATATTACTCTCCAAGTGTATATTTTTTTAGGCGAGTTCATAGTAAATGCTTTGCCTTTTTGACATGTGATCAACTAAAGAACAAGAAAGATTTAGGACCTCCCCTATACAGAAACGGAAAATAGTTTGGAGGACTTGCATGTCCTTTTTTATTTATTATGAGAAAATCATAAAAGATCCCGTTTTTTAACCATGCTGTGACTTTCTGCTGAGGGAGAGGGAGAGAGCTGCCCTATTCAGAGTCTGTAATAAGACCTGCTGACAAAAGTGTTGAAGATACAGTCTAATGTGAATTAACAATGAAAAAAAGTTAATTTAACAAATGGCTTGTATTTTTTAATACAAACTTTTTTTGTGTTTACAGCTCCTTTAAAGGGAATCTGTCATCAGGTTTTTGCCACCTAATCTGAGAGCAGCATAATGTAGGGTTAGAGGCACTGATTCCAGTAATGTGTCACTTACTGGGCTGCTTAGTGTTGTTTTGATAAAATCATTGATTTGTCAGAAGGTAATTATTACTAGATGACTAGTAAGTTCTGTAGGACCCCACCCCCATCACTGATCAGTAGATTTCTGTGTACACTGAGCATGGGCAGAAAGCTGCCAATCAGTGGTGTGGGCGGGGCTATACAGAGCGCAGCATTCAGAGAGCTGCTAGATCTGCAGCAGATAAAACGGTGATTTTCTCAAAATGACAACAAGCAGCTGAAAAAGTGACACATCGCTGGAATCAGGGTATCTGCCCCAATATTGTGCTGCTCTCAGATGGGGCAGCACAATTAATATTATGCCAAATTAATTTCCCGTGAACTATCACATGATCTATCACGGGGATCATGTGACATGTCACGTGATAAATCAGGTGTGTGGAGGGGGCCCTTGCTACTCTTAATCCACCCCTGAGTGAGACTAATACTGTACAACCAAATTGGCTCAGCACAAAAGGTTTCTTCAGATGTGGAGCCAATCGGTGCAAAGCGTGTCTACATGCGGTTAAAACAGATAGTTTTATGTCCTTAAGTAATGATAGAGAATATAAAATTCATGATTTCCTCAATTGTAATTCATCAGGGGAGTCCCTGTGGATTTTCACATTGGATACCACAGGGGTTAAATTCAAGACAGGATCTGATACTGCAGTATTAAGAAATATAATTCTGCATTTATTTCCATGCATGTACACTGGGTACGGAAAGTATTCAGACCCCTTTACATTTTTCACTCTTTGTTTCATTGCAGCCATTTGGTAAATTCTAAAAAGTTCATTTTTTTCTCATTAAAGTCCACTCTGCACCCCATCTTGTCTGAAAGAAAACAGAAATGAAGAAATTTTTGCAAAATTTAATAAAAAAGAAAAACTGAAATATCACACGGGCATAAGTATTCAGACCCTTTGCTCAGTATTGAGTAGAAGCACCCTTTTGGGCTAGTACAGCCATGAGTCTTCTTGGAAATGATGCAACAAGTTTTTCACACCAGCATTTTGGGATCCTCTGCCATTCTTCCTTGCAGATCCTCTCCAGTTCCGTCAGGATGAATGGGAAACGTTGGTGGACAGCCATTTTCAGGTCTCTCCAAAGATGCTCAATTGGGTTTAGGTCAGGGCTCTGGCTGGGCCAGTCAAGAATGGTCACATAGTTGTTCTGAAGCCACTCCTTTGTTATTTTAGCTGTGTGCTTAGGGTCATTGTCTTGTTGGAAGGTGAACCTTTGGCCAAGTCTGAGGTGCAGAGCACTCTGGAAGAGGTTTTCATCCAGGATATCTCTGTACTTGGCCGCATTCATGTTTCCTTCAATTGCAACCAGTCGTCCTGTCCCTGCAGCTGAAAAACACACCCATAGCATGATACTGCTGTTATGATCTGCTACAAGAACTAAGGAAAGAGAGGAAATCTGTCCATACAATAGGACTAAGCTGATTCCTTACGATGCAGCGGGCAACCTGTTCCTTGCAAACAGACCCGCCTATGTCCGCGGCTAATCTGAACACAGACCTATAGATTAAAGGGAGGGGTCCCTAAAAGAACTAAGGACTGGGACAAAACTGGACACCTCCTGGCAGAAGTAGTAGCAGAAGAAGACAAACAGACAAAAGTACTTAGTGGTCCAAGGACCAAACAAACTAGAGAGATACAGTAGGTACAAAGCACCTGGCTAGATTAAGAGTCAAAGTAACACTGAAGTCCAGCAAAGCCTGAAGGGCGGAGCTGAAATAAATAGGCAGAAGGTCACATGACCACAAAATAGAAAAAACTAACAGGAGGGTTCTAACAACTGCCACCACCATGTTTCACTGTTGGGATTGTATTAGGCAGGTGATGAGCAGTGCCTGGTTTTCTCCACACATACCACTTAGAATTATCACCAAAAAGTTCTATCTTCGTCTCATCAGACCAGAGAATCTTATTTCTCATAGTCTGGGAGTCCTTCATGTGTTTTTGAGCAAACTCTATGCGGGCTTTCATATGAGGAGAGGCTTCCATCTGGCCACTCTGCCATAAAGGCCCAACTGGGGAAGGGCTGCAGTGATAGTTGACTATGTGGAACTTTCTCCCATCTCCCTACTGCATCTCTGGAGCTCAGCCACAGTGATCTTGGGGTTCTTCTTTACCTCTCTCACCAAGGCTCTTCTCCCACGATTGCTCAGTTTGGCTGGACGGCCAGGTCTAGGAAGACTTCTGGTGGTCCCAAACTTCTTCCATTTAAGGATTATGGAGGCCACTGTGCTCTTATGAACCTTGGGTAATGCAGAAATTCTTTTATAACCTTGGCTAGATCTGTGCCTTGCCACAATTCGGTCTCTGAGCTCCTTGGGCAGTTCGTTTGAGCTCATGATTCTCATTTGGTCTGACATGTAGTGTGAGCTGTGGGGTCTTATATAGACAGGTGTGTGCCTTTCCAAATCAAGTCCTATCAGTTTAATTAAACACATTTGGACTCCATTGAAGGAGTAGAACCATCTCAAGGAGGATCACAAGGAAATGGACAGCATGTGACTTAAATATGAGTGTCTGAGCAAAGGATCTGAATACTTATGACCATGTGATATTTCAGTTTTTCTTTTTTAATAAATTTGCAAAAAAAATCTATATTGCTGTTTTTTTCAGTCAAGATGGGGTGCTGAGTGTACTTTAATGAGAAAAAAATGAACTTTTTAGAATTTATCAAATGGCTGCAATGAAACAAAGAGTGAAAAATTTAAAGGAGTCTGAATACTTTCCGTACTCACTGTATGTATCTATATAAACTGCTCCAAAAATAAAGGGAACACTTAAAACAACAGAATATAACTCCAAGTAAATCAAACTTCTGTGAAATCAAACTGTCCACTTAGGAAGCAACACTGATTGACAATCAATTTCACATGCTGATGTGCAAATGGAATAGAGGATAGATGGAAATTATTGGCAATTATCAAGACACCCTCAATAAAGGAGTGGTTCTGCAGGTGGGGACCACAGACCACATCTCAGTACCAATGCTTTCTGGCTGATGTTTTGGTCACTTTTGAATGTTGGTTGTGCTTTCACACTCGTGGTAGCATGAGACAGACTCTACAACCCACAGAAGTTGCTCAGATAGTGCAGCTCATCCAGGATGGCACATCAATGCGAGCTGTGGCAAGAAGGTTGGCTGTGTCCAGAGGCTGGAGGCGCTACCAGGAGACAGGCCAGTACACCAGGAGATGTGGAGGGGGCCGTAGGAGGGCAACAACCCAGCAGCAGGACCGCTACCTCCGCCTTTGTGAAAGGAGGAACAGGAGGAGCACTGCCAGAGCCCTGCAAAATGACCTCCAGCTGGCCACAAATGTGCATGTGTCTGCACAAACGGTTAGATACCGACTCCATGAGGGTGGTATGAGGGCCCGACGTCCACAGATAGGGGTTGTGCTCACAGCCCAACACCATGCAGGACGCTTGGCATTTGCCACAGAACACCAGGATTGGCAAAGTTGCCACTCGCGCCCTGTGCTCTTCGTAGATGAAAGCAGGTTCACACTGAGCACATGTGACAGACGTGACAGAGTCTGGAGACGCCGTGGAGAGTGACATCCTTCAGCATGACCGGTTTGGCAGTGGGTGAGTAATGGTGTGGGGTGGCATTTCTTTGGAGAGCCGCACAGCCCTCCATGTGCTCGCTAGAGGTAGCCTGGCTTCCATTAGGTACTGAGATGAGATCCTCAGACCCCTTGTGAGACCATATGCTGGTGCGGTTGGCCCTGGGTTCCTCATAATGCTGGACAATGGCAGACCTCATGTGGCTGGAGTGTGTCAGCAGTTCCTGCAAGATGGAGGCATTGAAGCTATGGACTGGCCCGCCCGTTCCCCAGACCTGAATCCGATTGAGCACATCTGGGACATCATGTCTCGCTCCATCCGCCAACCTCACGTTGCACCACAGACTGTCCAGGAGTTGGCGGATGCTTTAGTTCAGGTCTGGGAGGAGATCCCACAGGAGACCATCCGCGCGCTCATCAGGAGCATGCCCAGGCGTTGTAGGGAGGTCATACAGGCACGTGGATATATATATATATATATATATATATATATATGCCTTTTTGTCATTCTAGTAGTAGGGCCATAATTAAAACATGATTTGTTGAAACGTGTAGGTCTGTAAGCTATGATAGTTGCACATTTGCTGTATTCTTTGTGGAGCAGTGTTTTATATGGCTAATAAAAGCTAAGTTTTAATATTTTTTCTACTAAACAAACCTTTACGCTGGATCATTTGCACTTTTCCCTTGTCTGACTGCACTTATGTTTCGCCCTGGTACCACTTATCTGCATCTCCAGAAGTTTCCCATTTCTCTATTATACTCTTCAAATTACATTTTGAGACTTTCTCCTCCTGCTGTTGCACATATTTTTTTCCCTTCATCTGCACAGGTATCATTAATCTATCAACTATAATGGCCGTACCAGGTCCTGCAGGTCCTGTATCCCGTACACATGACGTGGGCAGTGCACGGCATGCCGCTAGTTTTTATTCTGAGTGCTCTTATATACGGTGGTAGTTTTACACAATGTTGAGCCTGTGAAATGTCTGACTGCTAGAACAGAAGTATACGGCAGATTCTACAGCATGGATACATAAAGGACGTCCTGGGGGAATATACCTCCCTCCAACACTCGTCCAGTCCCTGCCTCACACTAGAGACATTTATAATAACTCCAGGACTATGGAGCTGGTCATTTTCTCATAATCTGTGGCCATTATTAGTGATCTCACATTGTACGGTAATATCACCCTGGAGGTTGTGATGTATTTAGTGTAATAGCGCCATCTAGAATATACAGTATATATCAGGCGATACCATGCTTACTATAGTTAGTCGTCTTCTGTGCCCTCTATAGCTATCTATTATACTTTATATTTCTTTATAATAATTTATAATAAATTACTCGATAGTTTTACAGCTTTATGATGTTTATTAATCTGCTGAAATGATAAAAGAAAGTCGAACCTTACAGTGGACACAGGTGGAAGTGTCCTCCATGATGGTGTAGGCTGAGGTGGAGCAAGTATTTAGTCAGTGGGGGATCAAGATGACGAGTATTCCCCAGGGTTCCCTGTTATCAGGGAGGGACCCGGTGTATGCAATCAAAAGATCTTATCCTCTGACCGGCTTTGTGCCATCAACAGGTAATGATCCTCTGTCCGGCTGTGTGCCATCAACAGGTAATGACCATCCGGCAGTCCGACATCAACTGGTCATCACCCTCCAGCTGTGTGCAATCAACAGGTAATGACCATCCGGCAGTGCGCCATCAACAGGTAATGACCCTCTGGCTATGGCCATCAATAGGTCATCACCCTCCGGCTGTGTTCCATCAACAGGTAATGACCATCCGGCAGTGTGCCATGAACAGGTAATGACCATCCGGCTGTGTGCCATCAACAGGTAATGACCATCCGGCAGTGCACCATCAACAGGTAATGACCATCCGGCAGTGCACCATCAACAGGTAATGACCCTTTGGCTATGGCCATCAATTGGTCATCACCCTCCGGCTGTGTGCCATCAATAGGTAATGACCATCCGGCAGTGCGCCATGAACAGGTAATGACCATCCGTCTGTGTGCCATCAACAGGTAATTATCCTCTGTCCGGCTGTGTGCCATCAACAGGTAATGACCCTCTGGCTATGGCCATCAATAGGTCATCATCCTCCAGCTGTGTGCCATCAACAGGTAATGACCCTCTGGCTATGGTCATCAATAGGTCATCACCCTCCGGCTGTGTGCCATCAACAGGTAATGACCCTCTGGCTATGGCCATCAATAGATCATCACCCTCCGGCTGTGTGCCATCAAATGTTTTTATCTTCTGTCCAGTTTTGTGCCATCAAGAGGTAATGACCCTCCAGCTGTGGGCCATCAACAGGTCATCACCCTTCGGCATTTAGGCTTCTTGTCTTCTGTAAGATGCGATTCTTGAGTCTCCTGATGCTAAAAAATATTTAAAAAATCACCGATTAAACTAATAATCTATCTTGTACATAAGCATCACAATTTATAATCTATCTAGTGCATAAGTATGACAATTTAGCTCACAGAACATACACTATGGTAAAACATTAGACCCTACAAGCAGAAATTTGCTAAACTAACATAAATATAACTGACAAATCAGTAGAAAAATCGCTACCAATGGCACAGCTCTCTTCACATCAACCTGTAACCATAGTAGATAAGAAATAGAGGACAATGCTCATAGTCAGTTATCAACAATTCGGCATGGGGCATCCCACCAGAGACATTATAATATCTAGTAGATTATAGATGGCAATAGAATTTACCAACAAGCACATAGTACGCCAAACTCAAGTACATAGTATGCCAAACCTCGACACGTTTTCCTAAAATAGGTTCATCAGAAGCACATACTAGACAGTGATACTTAGCAAAGCGTTCATAGATATATGCGCCATATGATAAGGTGCTAAAGTGCAAGTGTGTGACAAAATATCCATGCGATTTCAGGTGCAATGCTGCATTGTATGTAGTAAGATGGTGCCCATCAGACAGCATGTATAGGACTAACCTGTGATGAAAACACGAGCAATGGGAAAGTTCAAGCAGTTGCCTTCTCAATCTTCCTCGCCTCTAAGACATCTAAGGAAACATCTTCTCCTCTTGATTTTGGGTTGAGGTGTTGTAGGCATTTCAGGCTCTGGCATTCTAGGTTCTGACATACTAGGTTCTGACATGGTAGGTTCTGGTGTTCTAGGTTCTGGTGCTCTTGGCTCTGGAATTCTGGGTTGTTGGCTTCTCTGAAAAATCAGTAACCTCTCTTTAAGCTCCGTTGAACTTCGAGCTCTTCTTCCTATATTGTCTTGAGGGATCATTCTGACCCAGACAATATCACTGAACGCCACTTTATAGTTGCAACTAGGAACCTTTTTCGCATCCTGCGGTGCAGGAGCCATGGATGGAGTAGAACATTTGCCATTGGGCAGGACAGGTGTTCTCCTGGAGTCTTGCTTCTGAATCTGAGGGATGCAAATCGGCTCCTTACAAGCACTTTGTTCCTTCAGAATGGTTTTGTTCTCAGGAGTTTTCTGATTGTTTCACCAGGTTCAGACATTGCCCACTTGCTCAGGACAAGACTTAAGGCCAAATACTCTAGTATTGTCAGTAGTGTCATCACCGCAACAAAAACTGCGTCACGGAAGAGCCAAAGAGGAAGATTGATGGAAGCTTGATAGGTGCTTCTTCTGAGATCCACGGGTAGTGGGTCATCCTATAATAAAGAAAAAAAACATAATAAAGTCCTGTATATTTATACCCAATCCAGTCAAACAGAGAGCCCTTGTTATTATACAGTGATGGATACATTATCAAGCAACTTTCAGAAATATCCCATTGAGAAGATCAGGAAGAAGTTTGGGATTCACCTCCAGGGTCCATGGAATATTATTTACAGTTGGACTTTCATATGACGGACGGTCACGTGTCCAGTATGAGAAGTCCTGCAAGAGGCGATATTCTCATTAGCTGATCCTTGTGACCTCCATATTGATGAGAACATACTCGCCCTCAGTGTACTGTAATGTGGGGGGTAGAGCAACGTAAAGCACAGAAATGATAGGATGATACTCATCATCTCCAGAGGTCTCTCAGCACCAAGGTATGGTCAATGAGATACAAGCTGCAGATGGGCCGAGGCTTCTAATATACCCAGGGGTGACATCACAAAGCCCTCTGTGACATCATTGCACAGTTCTATCCATCATGTCACTGATACTTTGGACCTAACTAAATGTCTAAAAGAGAACCCTTCCACATGATTTCCAATCACGGAGCAGCTTCAGTTTTTCAAGAAAAGTTTAAAAAATATAATCTGTGCTGTGATTGGTCACAATGGCACATGAAGCAGAACGTCTTTAGATCTTTTAAAGGGAAAGTGTCAGCAATTTTTTTACAATTGTAAAATTGTAAAGTATTTATATTTATATATAAATACACATATATATTTAAAAAGGTTTTAATGGTATAAAATCTGAAAAAAATATTTTAACTCTTTTGATGTTTTCATCTTGTAAACACTAGGGGGAGCAGCTGCTGATATTTCCATGAAAACAGAATACAGCTAGCTCGCATTACGACTGCAGTAAAAGTGGGCGGGATCTGCTCACATGGGTGTGATGTCACTCCTCCCCTTCTGGGCGTTTGCAAAAAGGTAAATGAGACTGTAGTTTAGGATCACAGTGCGGAGCGATCACTGGTGACTGCAAAGTGATATATAAGGGACAACACCAAAGTCCTTAATCACTACAAGGACAAGGCAGGAATGTGGGAGTCAGAGGGGTCACCCCACACTTATATCCCCTCTGACTGTCACTTCCTAAGCTCCTTTCCCTGCCATAACCTCTTATTCCCGCAGGTAAATTCTTACAGGACCCCCCTCCCCATCCCCTTCCCCTGCCGCAGCTGATTCTAAACGTCCTCCATATGTAATAATAGACAGGTACTCACCGGCAGCCTATGGTAATTCACAGGGTAGAACAGGGTACAGCACAGAAACAATATGGCGATCCTCATTGTCTCCAGGGGGTATCTCAGCACCAAGATATGGCCAATGAGATATGAGCTCCAGGTGGATGGAGCCCCCTTATATACCCCAAGGGTGACATCACAACGCCCTCTGTGACATCATCACCCACAACATTCCGTCACATGACATCACCCAGCACCAGCATCATGTGACCCAGCATAAATAGAAAGTCCTTGTTGGCTATAGCAACTATTCAAAACTAAGTTTAAACTTTTCCAACAGCTAAAGGCGGCTCTGTGATGGCAGTTTCTTCTTGTGGACGGTTGTGATAAATCTGCAGAACATCTACATAACGCGACATGTAGAAAATCCTGTCTTTTCCCCTCTGTTCTTCCTCTGGTGCTACAGAGACGGATAGAAGGAGCTTTTCCAGACCTTACAGTGCACAATATGGGACCTAATCACTGATATCCCAGATCTGCTCAGTACAAGCATACCGCCAACCTATGAGGACTAGAAAGAGGGCGAAACCATGCGGCACGCGTAGTCTGGCCACGCCCCTATCCACACCCCAAGCCACGCCCTTTTTATGCCTTGGCAGGAGGAGATGTCTGTACAAAGCGCAAGTTATCAAAAGGCTGAAGGAACACTTTATCAACATGAATGAAGGTTTTGAAGGGCATCCACTGTCCCGGCACTACCGGAAGTTCCACAACCAATCTTATAAGGACACTAAGTTTTGTGGGATCCGATTAGTCCCCAGAAAATGGAGGGGAGGTGATTACCTGAGATTAATGTCGCGGATGGAATCCAAATGGATCTTCACATTAAATAGCTTGGCTCTGAAGGGCCTTAATCACGAGAGTCAGCTGTATGCCTTCAACTCGCAGCGGTATATACTGTATGTATTTTTTATCCCAGTACCAATTGAACATTTACATTGCACTTTTATGAACCTCCTTATATTTTATCAATATAATATGTCTTTTGGATATATTCCTTTGAATCCACCTATTTTATATATGTATTTGTTTCTATACATTGATACCCCTATTGGAGATACTATATAATGTTTTTATTTTTCTCCTTCATTTTTTCCTTTTTATCTCTGGATGGTACTAAGTGCCGAATTTATACTATCCTGGTAATATACACTGATTAACAGACTGTTTTTTATAGCCATCAGAAATATAAGTATATAATTTTTATTCATTTTTAACTAATTGTGAAAGTTTGAACAAAGTCTTTTTTATTATTATTTTTTTCACACACAGTCTATTCTTATTGGAATTCTATCTTAGTTCTATTGCACCTCCATATGTCCTTTTGCACCGTCTTGTTAGTATTGGATCTTCCTCCATTTCTTTGGTTGTATTATCTTTGTGGGGGGCGTTTGGACTTTATTAGGTTACCAGTTTGACTACCAGCGAGAAGCTGACGAAGAGGAACTGTGAGTCCTCGAAACGCGTAGTTTTTTTTGGCCTATACAGGACATCGAAGGAGAAGGAGAGAGTCAAGGCACAGGGATAAGCCCTCCTGATATCCAGAAGATATATATAACCATATCATATTATTGATACAAAATATAAATGCACAGAGTCAATAAAATCATTTAAAAACACCAAACCCCATCCTTACTTTGCAGGATACCTATTCCAAAGGTGTATCTAGGTTTTCTGGCACCCGGTGCAGCAGGGGCTGGCTGGCACATTTTAGCCTGGGGGGCAAGCACACAGCAGTGGCCCATGAGTAGCGGCCCATCCTTAACATGTTTATTACCAGATGCATCATAAGCCTATATTCACACGACCGTATTGTCTAAGTGCTGCCCGTGAAAAAACCTGACAGCACTTGGACCAGTTCAGATGAGTGTTTGTAGTGGTCAGACATAGTACATATTATTCTTATGTATTACTTAATGTTGAGCGATACCTTCCGATATCGGGAAATATCGGATCGGATTGGATCGGACCGATACCCAAAAAGTATCGGATATCGCCGATTCCGATACCGGAAACCAATGCAAGTCAATGGGACGCTAATATCGGAATGCCATCCCAGCGTGAGAGAATTCTCCTGATTGTTTAAAAGCCGGCAGGCGGTAAAAAGCCGCCGGCTTTTAAACAATCACACAGCCCCATACTGCTTCCCCGCAGCCTCCCACCCCGATCCTGCGCTCCCCCCGCCACCTCACATCCCGATCGTAAGTTAGGACCGGGCGGGGAGCGCAGCACCAAGGAGCAGGGAGCGAAGGACCCAGGCGGGGAAGCCGGCAGGGAAAAGACTTCACCGCCGGCTTTCCCGTTTTGTGCTGCGCTCTCCCGCCGGTTATTTCAAATGAACAGCTGAGGTATCAGGTGATGCTGATCAGCTGTTCATTTGAAGTAGCTGCGGTGCCCTCAGAGGGTTCATGTGAGTTCATGCTTCACTGCATGAACTCACATGAACTTTCCCACGGCCGCACAGGTCAGCCTCACCTCCCAGACCATCAGACCCATCATGATTGGAGTGTGCGCGGGTGTCTGTGCGATGTGTGCGGGTGTGTGCGCGATGTCTGCTGGTGTCTGCGTGCAGGCAGACATAGGCCGATGTGACACTACTACTCACATCGGCCTATGTCTGTCCCCCGTCCACTCGTGTCAGCAGGATCAGCTCGATGGGAGCAGTAGTTCCCATCAGCCTGATCCTGCTATTTAAACTGCCCCATATGTTATTTTTGCCCCTATACATCTTTTATGTTTTTAGGCCCCCCATATATTTTTTTTGTTTTTGGTCCCCAATAAATTTTAAATACATTTTTCATTGGTGGCCAGTGGTTACCTAAAATAAATTAGTTCATACATTACCTGATCGCCACCTAAAATAAAGTAAAAAATAAAAAACTACACCTATACTCACCTAGACACCGGTTTATGCAATGATGGGGCTGCTTTACGGCCCCGTCATTCTAGCGGCGGCAGTGGTTTAGAGCGGTCACATTTTATGTGGCTGCTCTAAACTGGAGATCTTCGTGGGACACTCGTGGACTACTACGGAGGGGTAAGGATAAGGTTGTGGTTTATTATTTTATATTTTATTACAGGAGATCGATGGCTTCGGGGAATTAGGTGTCTAGGTGAGTATAGGTGTAGTTTTTTATTTTTTACTTTATTTTAGGTGGCGATCGGCGGGGACAGGTAATGTATGAACTAATTTATTTTAGGTAACCACTGGCCACCAATGAAAAATGTATTTAAAATTTATTGGGGACCAAAAACAAAAAAAATATATGGGGGGCCTAAAAACATAAAAGATGTATAGGGGCAAAAATAACATATGGGGCAGCTAAAATAGCTACTGCTCCCATCGAGCTGATACTGCTGGCACAAGTGGACGGGGGACAGACATAGGCCGATGGGAGTAGTAGTGTCACATTAGCCTATGTCTGCCTGCACGCAGACACCCGCAGACATCGCGCACACACCCGCACACATCGCACAGACACCTGCGCACACACCAATCATGATGGGTCTGATGGTCTGGGAGGTGAGGCTGACCTGTGCGGCCGTGGGAAAGTTCATGTGAGTTCATGCAGTGAAGCATGAACTCACATGAACCCTCTGAGGGCACCGCGGCTACTTCAAATGAACAGCTGATCAGCATCACCTGATACCTCAGCTGTTCATTTGAAATAACCGGCGGGAGAGCGCAGCACAGAACGGGAAAGCCGGCGGTGTAGTCTTTTCACTGCCGGCTTCCCCGCCCGGGTCCTTCGCTCCCTGCTCCTTGGTGCTGCGCTCCCCGCCCGGTCCTAACTTACGATCGGGATGGGAGGTGGCGGGGGGAGCGCAGGATCGGGGTGGGAGGCTGCGGGGAAGCAGTATGGGGCTGTGTGATTGTTTAAAAGCCGGCGGCTTTTTACCGCCCGCCGGCTTTTAAACAATCAGGAGAATTCTCTCACGCTGGGATGGCTTTCCGATATTAGTGTCCCATTGACTTGCATTGGTTTCCGGTATCGGAATCGGCGATATCCGATACTTTTGAGTATCGGTCCTATCCAATCTGATACGATATTTCCCGATATCGGAAGGTATCGCTCAACACTACTCCTGACCCCACACATAAACTTCAGCTCATCCAGCACCATGACAACCAGCACAGCAGAGTCCTGCATCTGACGCGCCCCTGGGCCTGCTGTGTCGCGCAGCGTCTCGCGCACGGGGCTTACCCAGAACCGGATCAGATGAGGGTTGTAGTCTCCGAGTGGCGGGGACCCGGTCCGTGCCCAGGGAGTCAACTCAGTGTGTGGCAGTCTTGATAGATGTTATTTGAGTGTCGACTACGCCACCCGTTGATTTGCAGCTATGGAGCTGCCGCTGCAGGGCAGACCGCTGAGGCCGGTGTAGAATTGTGCAGCGTGATAGTATAACCCCCAACGGGAGGGGTATGGCCTCAGGGCAACCGACGTGGAAAATGGGGGTAGCAGGAACCACTCAGAGACGGTGCGGTGTAATTCAGGATCTTTACTGGTAACAACGATAGACCCTCCCGGAGTACTTGCTAGCGAACGGGGCCTGGTCAGTCCTTGAGCAGATGGGATCTCCCCTGGCCAGGCGGAGTTGTAGGCCTCCCAAACTGACTGTACTCTTCTGGCTACCTTGCTAGAAGCGGATATAAGTAGCCCACGTCCCTGAGTGTACCGTGTGGTGCTCACCCGTATGGCCGGTGACTCGGGGCCTTCTAATGGCTTCCGCTCCACGATGGCGGTGCTGGTCCCACGCGTGTGACCGTGCCTTCGGGTTTCTGGGCCTGAGGACCTGAAATCCCCTGCCGGTCGGCTTCTGCTGCTGGGTAAGAGTTAGTCCCCACAGCCTCGGACGCCGGGTCCGGTAAGAAAGCTTCTCAGTCAGGGCGAGCTCTGCAGCTGCCAGCCCCTGACTCGTATTAGTATTGCCCCCACTGAGCTTCTGCTGTTTCTTCATATGACTGTTTCTTGTCTCTACTCTCCTTGACTCCAGGCTCAGGCCCCTGGACAGGGCCTGCCTGTGGAGCAGAGCCCATAGAGCAGCTCTGCTCCCTGTCTTCTCCTCTCAGAACTCCCTACCCTGCCTCAGCCCCAGGTTTATATAGGGGAAGTCCTTCCCCTCCCAAGACTGGGCAGGAGGTGTGGCATGCACAGGATCCCTGACCAAAGGACCTCCCACCTGCTCTCAGACATAATATCTCTATCACTGTGGCAACCAGACCCCTGGGGTGTCACACATCCACTGAGGCCCCTGATCATGTGACCCCTGACTCTTCCCCTCCTGTGACCTCATCACAGCTCCTGTGCGCACAGAGCAGCCATATATGTGGTGGCGGCTCTGCAGGTGGAGGTATGTGGGGATCCCCCATTACTGGGCGCAGGGGGCATTAACCCCTTGAGCACAGAGACTCTTTTGGGGTCTTGTGTTGCCCCTTTATAAGAATCATAAGGTTTTTGTTCTGTTTCCTGTAATAGATACATACGACCCAACTATGGAGACAGGAAGGGAGGAAACGTATTGTTCTCATAGTAAAGGGCCCCTTTACTGGCCCCACAGTGTAATGCCCCCATTATGCCCCTTATACAGAATGTATGATGCCCCCACACAGTGTAATGCCCCCATTATGCCCCTTATGTAGGATGCATGATGCCCCCCACAGTGTAATGCCCCCATTATACCCCTTATGCAGTATGTATGATGCCCCCACACAGTGTAATGCCCCCATTATGCCCCTTATGTAGGATGCATGATGCCCCCCACAGTGTAATGCCCCCATTATACCCCTTATGCAGTATGTATGATGCCCCCACACAGTGTAATGCCCCCATTATGCCCCTTATGCAGGATGCATGATGCCCCCACACAGTGTAATGCCCCCATTATGCCCCTTATGCAGGATGTATGATGCCCCCACACAGTGTAATGCCCCCATTATGCCCCTTATGCAGTATGTATGATGCCCCCCACACAGTGTAATGCCCCCATTATGCCCCTTATGCAGGATGTATGATGCCCCCACACAGTGTTATGCCCCTTATGCAGGATGTATGATGCCCCCCACACAGTGTAATGCCCCCATTATGCCCCTTATGCAGGATGTATGATGCCCCCACACAGTGTAATGCCCCCATTATGCCCCTTATGCAATATACATGATGCCCCCACACAGTGTAATGCCCCCATTATGCTCCTTATGCAGTATGTATGATGCCCCCACACAGTGTAATGCCCCCATTATGCCCCTTATGCAGTATGTATGATGCCCCCACACAGTGTAATGCCCCATTATGCCCCTTATACAGTATATATGATGCCCCACACAGTGTAATGCCCCCATTATGCCCCTTATACAGTATGTATGATGCACCACACAGTGTATGCCACCATTATGCCCCTCATGCAGTATGTATGATGCTCCCACACAGTGTAATGCCCCCATTATGCCCCTTATACAAGATGTATGATGCTACCACACAATGTAATGCCCCCATTATGCCCCTTATGCAGTATGTATGATGCCCCCACACAGTGTATTGCCCCCATTATGCCCCTTATGCAGTATGTATGATGCCCCAAAAAGTTTAATGCCCCCATTATGCCCCTTATGTAGTATGTATTATGCCCCCACACAGTGTAATGCCCCCATTATGCCCCTTATGCAGTATGCAGGACATTGCCAGACCTCATGTGGCTGGAGTGTGTCAGCAGTTTCTGCAAGGTGAAGGCATTGAAGCTATGGACTGGCCCGCCTGTTCCCCAGACCTGAATCCGATTGAGCACATCTGGGACATCATGTCTCGCTCCATCTGTGTCACCCTGGCCTGGATGCCACAAAATGTATTAAAGCTGTGTCTGAGAGCAAGGGGGAGGTTCTCTAGTCAGGGGAACATTAGCATGCAATGCCTCCTGTCTCAGGCCAGTAGGGGGAGCAGGCTGCCCCTATAAAAACTGGTGCTGGGGGCAGGGTTAGAGAGAACTGGATGGCCTGTCTCAGCATTGAGACTTGTCCCAGAGCAGAACAGGGACAGACAATTGCACTGCACCTAAGAGGAAGTGTGGCAGGAGGAGAGCCACAAGCCAGAGACAAGAGGCGAAGAGAGCCTGTCTTGGCAGAAAGAGGACTTAATTTACCAGACTTTGGTGTCTGAGGCTGAGAGGATTCCACATCCCCCAGCAGAGAACCAGTCCACAGGGGACTGTATATTCCTTGGCCTAAGAAGCCTGGAGGCCCTGCCACAACAGAAGGGACCAGTAAAGCCGTACAAGGCTGGGAGCAGAAAGGAACCCACGTCGCAGGCCAT
The DNA here is from genome assembly GCF_046119375.1 of Phyllobates terribilis. Classification (NCBI taxonomy): domain Eukaryota; kingdom Metazoa; phylum Chordata; class Amphibia; order Anura; family Dendrobatidae; genus Phyllobates; species Phyllobates terribilis. Next base: position 924,117 of record NW_027363139.1, read on the forward strand.
ACAGGCGAGAATACACAGAAAGCTTGGAAACGTGGGCTGTTACCCTATCAGGAGGAGATAGCCAGAAGGAGCGCAGAAAGCACGGTAGGCCTACACCCTTACCCTGACCAGGGCCAATTTCCCCGTTGCTCTCAGACATCCAGGTCCCCCTCCTAGCCGGGACTGTTTATGGGTCAATTTACCTGTTCTAGTAAAGACCCTGGACTGCAACCTGTTGTCTGTGTGCTCCTTGCTTCTCCAGCACTATCAGCACTGGGACTCTCACCACCATCACTCCCACCATCCACTATACTGCCCTGGGGCCGCACTCTTCCCGTGGGGAGTCACACTACCCTAGCTGCACACCTCATCAGCCCCAGCGGTCGGCATGCAGCGGCGGTTCCTAATAACCGCAATCCACGGGTGGCGTAGTCGGACATAATCAATAGCACATAACGGACTACCACTGGCCTGACCACCCTGAGCCACGGAACCGGGTTGCCACTACTACTCCCATCGTTCCCAGACTGCCCGGATCCGAGTGCCCCACGGCCCAAGGGGCGAGTCAGCTTTGGCGTAGTCGGCAGGATTTCATGCCCGCAACCACCGGGTACTGCGTGCCTGAAAAAGACTTTTGTAACTTACCTGTGGCGAAGTTTCCCGCCGTCCGGAGTCGTTTCCCGCCATCCGGAGCCGATTCCCGCCATCAGACGCCATCTTGGACTGTTTCCCGCCGTCTTCTGCCGTCTTCCCGCCATCCGCAGCTGTTTCTCGCCATCGGACGCCATCTTCAGGACGCCGCGCGGGAAGAAGAGGGGCGTGGACTTCAAAACCGCGCGAGATCCGAAGCTCCGCCCCACGCACCGACGCTGCGCAAGGTCCTGGAAGGGAGAGAGAGCGACGCTGACGTCATCAGGACGCGACGCAAGGTCCTCGTCCAGAGCAGCAGCAGCGGAGCCGCGGCCTACAGAAGAGGATCGTCGGAAGGTAGGCCACGCTTAACTAGGGGGGAGGAAGATGTCGGACACAGAGGCGCCCACTACCACCAACGCAGCTGCAGCAGCGGTGATGCCCTTTTCCCTGCCCTACATCCCTGGAGCGGCCTGGCTGCCCAAATACTCAGGGGAGCCCCATGCCCTAACTGACTTCAAGGAAAGGCTATACAGTTTGTTCCACGTTTACCCCCTGACAGAGGAACAGAAGGTCAGCATATTGACAGGGCAGTTAACTGGCGCAGCCCAAAGGGAGGTAAAATCATGGCCCACTGAGGATAAAAGGACTGTGAAGGGTATTCTGGCCCGGCTGCGGGGTACCTTTGACACACGTACCTCCGCTGAGATTAAAATGAGGTTCTATGGATGTAAGCAGCGGGCACAGGACAGCATCAGAGACTATGCCCTAAATCTGCAGGAAGCCTTGAGGGCTATTCAACAAACTGACCCTGGCAGTGTGCAGGAAACGGATAAGCTGCTAACAGAACAATTCATAGAAGGTCTGCTGTCTAGCGCCCACAGGGCCCAACTGCGTCTCATGTTCTTTCAGAACCCCGACCTAACCTTTGCCCAATTTAAGGACAGGGCCATAAGGGTGCTCCGTGAATCTGCAACCAGTGGCGCTATAAACCCCCGGCGCCCTGCTCTCACCAACCACCAGGAGGCGGCGCCCTCCTCTATGGATCCCGTGGGGGCTGATGCACAGGCCCTGAACCAAGCCCCGTCGAAAGACCTGCACCACCAAGTCCAGGAGCTGACCAGGAGCGTCGCGGCGTTGACCAGGACCGTCCAGGCGTTGCAAGTGGACCCGTCAAGACCCATCGAGCTGGCTTCAAGTCCGGAGGATGTCCCGTGGCGTCGACAGAGGAGGATCCCGTCGTTCCGAGGGAGGCCCACAGACCGCTACGCAGAGGATGGACAGCCCATTTGCCGTCGATGCAACCAGCCCGGACACATTTCCAGGTACTGTAATTTAAAAGGGTCCAACCTGGGGCAAAGGGCCAACCCCCAGGCATAAGATCACCAGGCCCTTACAATTGGCGTAATAAGTACGTTGGGGGGCGCCCGGTTTTACCCATGGTGCTGGACGGTATCCCCATGAGCGCCTTGCTGGATAATAGGTCACAAGTAACCACTATCCCTTATGTACTTTTTAAGCAGTATTGGACTGATGCTGATATCACACGGTATCCAGACAATAACTTGAGCATCATCGCCAGTAATGGCTTACCCGTGCCGCAGATGGGGTTCAAGGAGATGACCATTAAAATTGGTAAAGTTGAACTGCCGGCACAGGGGGTGATTATTGTGGACATTGACCGTCGTGAAAGTCACCCTAAAATAACTGTGGGTACTAACGTAATTGAAAATTGTCTTTCAGAGGTAATTGTAATTCTACAACAGGTGGCGGTGAATGCTAGTTCCAGCCAACAGAGAGTCCTCAACAAGGAGATAAAAGCCCTGATGAGACGGCAGCAGGTAGAACTGTCTGGTGGTGAGATCGGTAGCGTAAGACTGAGTGACCCATTCCCCATTTCCATGCCTCCCAAAAGTGAAATGATGATCTGGTGTCGGACTGCAATCGGGTTGAGAGGTAGAGACTACCAAGCCATGGTAGAACCCGTGTACTCAGACAGCAGGCCCACCATTTTGACAGCCCGGGGGGTGGTTGATGTCCGTCATGGGAGGGTGCCCGTCCGCATCCTCAACATTGGGGAGAGGGAAGTACACTTACCCAGGTACGCTACACTCGCCAAACTGTTTGTTGTCGAACACAAAGCTATCAGGGCCGTGGAACCCTTGCCTCCATCTCCTCAGGCGGAGGGTAATGGCTCCCAGAAACAAAAGGAGGACTGGTGCCAGAAACTCCATGTGGGTGCTGACTCCACTCCCCTGCACCAAAAACAAGGAGTCTACCGGGTGGTACAGGAGTACGAGAGAGTCTTTAGTAAGCACCCGCTAGACTTCGGCAGAGTAAAAGGGATAGAACACCACATCCGCACAGGGAGCCACCCACCAATAAAAGAGAGGCACAGACCTGTACCCCCTGCACATTATCAGAACGCAAAGGGCATGCTAAGAGAGATGAAAGAAGCTGGGGTTATTAGAGACAGCTGTAGCCCCTGGGCAGCCCCCTTGGTTCTGGTCAAAAAGAAAGACGGCACCATGAGAATGTGCGTGGACTATAGACAAATCAACCGTATCACCCACAAAGACGCATATCCGCTGCCTAGAATAGAGGAGTCTTTAGCCGCACTAAAATCTGCTAACTTCTTTTCTACTTTGGACCTTACTAGCGGGTACTGGCAGGTTCCTGTGGCAGAGGCTGACAAGGAGAAGACTGCCTTCACCACCCCGATGGGACTGAGTGAGTTCAACTGTATGCCCTTCGGGCTCTGCAACGCACCAGGGACCTTCCAGAGGCTGATGGAATGATGTCTAGGGCACCGAAACTTCGAGACGGTCCTCCTTTACCTGGACGACGTGATCGTCTATTCGAAGACCTACGAGGACCACCTAAAGCACCTGGCCGAGGTGTTCGAAGCCCTGGCAGGCTATGGCCTGAAGGTGAAACCATCGAAGTGTCACCTGCTGAAACCAAAGGACCAGTACCTAGGGCACGTGGTAAGCGCGGAAGGAGTGGCCCCCGACCCTGACAAGGTCACGGCAATCAAGAGCTGGCCAAGCCCCTCGAACATCAAAGAGGTGAGACAGTTTCTCGGGTTGGTAGGCTACTACCGAAGGTTCATCCCCGGGTTCACTAAGATGGCAGCTCCTATGCAGGACCTCCTGATCGGACAGTCTAAGTCCAGGAGCCAAAAGCTGCCCTTCAAGTGGGATAAACCGGAAGAGGAGTCCTTCCGCCAGCTAAAGATGGCCCTCACAGGGGACGAGATCCTGGCCTACCCTGATTATGGCCAGCCTTTCATTCTCCACACAGATGCCAGTAATGTGGGACTGGGAGCCGTACTGTTCCAAAACCAACAGGGCAGAGAAAGGGGGATCGCGTACGCCAGCCGGAAGCTGAGACCCACCAAGAGGAACCCGGAGAATTACAGCTCCTTCAAGCTAGAATTCTTGGCGGTGGTGTGGGCCGTGACGGAACGCTTCAAGCATTACCTGGCCTCCGCAAAGTTCACCGTGTACACGGACAACAACCCGTTGACACACCTGGACAATGCAAGACTGGGTGCCCTAGAACAGCGGTGGATGGCCCGTCTCTCCAACTATGACTGATCAAGTACCGGGCCGGCAAAACCAATGCCAACGCTGACGCCCTATCGAGGATGCCTCACTTATCTGAAGGTGACGAAGACCCAGAAGAGCTGGAGGAGGTAGAACTCCCCGCGTTTCACCGGTATGGAGCTGCTCAATACTCCCACCGCGTGAAGGAGGAGGATCTAACAACCGTGATGATAAATCCCCTACCTCAACACAGCTGGGCCGAGACCCAAGATAGTGACCCTGCCATCCGCCTGGTGAAAGATCTGCTGACCCAGGAAGATGCCCGCATAGATCCGGATGCTCCAGAGGAAGCCAAGCAGCTATGGAAAGAGAAGAGCAAGCTGTTCCTCTACGAAGGCAAGTTGTGCAGAAGGATTGTCAACCACCGTACGCACGAGCTGACCTGGCAAGTCGTGGTCCCAAGGCGGGATGCAGCTATGGTCCTGGGGGCTTACCATGACAGAGCGGGACACATCGGTTCGGTTGGAAGAAACTGGAGTTCCTACTAAGAGGAAGGTTCTTTTGGGTCGGCATGAGAGGAGCTGTAGAAAAATGGTGCAGAGACTGTGGCCCTTGTCACCTAAGGAGGAAGGACCGCACCAGCCAGAAGACACCCTTGAGGCCCATCGTCACCACGCAGCCTCTTGAGCTGGTAGCTCTGGACCATGTCAAATTGGCTCCCAGCCGGTCAGGATACATCTATGCCCTGACAATCGTGGACCACTATTCCCGTTTTCTAGTGGTGGTCCCAGTAAAAGACTTGACAGCCCAAACAGCGGCCAGAGCCTTCCAGCAATATTTCTGCCGTCCACACGGGTATCCGGAACAGGTCCTGACAGACCAGGGTCCAGCGTTCGAGGCTGAAATCTTCCAGGAGTTCGGCAACCTCTATGGCTGTAAGAAGATTCGGACAACGCCTTACCACCCACAAACCAACGGGATGTGTGAGAAGATGAACAATATAGTCATTGATCTCCTGAAGACGTTGCCCCTGGAGGAGCGCAGCCTGTGGCCAGAAAAACTGCCGGACCTGATAGACTTATACAATCATATCCCGGTGAATGCTACCAACTGCACCCCGGCTTACCTGATGCGACCCAGACCGGGTAAGCTGCCTATAGACCTGGAGATGGGAGTCCTAACGCCTGAGGACACCTCCCCGGATGCGGACTGGGATACGGAAAGGCAACTGCAGTACAAGAAGGTGCAGTAGACTGTGGAGAAGAGCCTGGCCCAGGTGAGAGAGAGGCAAGAAAAACTCTTCAACCAACACGCCCCTGCTGGTCCCCTAGAACCTGGTGAGCAAGTCCTAAAGCGAAAAAGAAGGCTTCACAAGTTGGACGACCAGTGGGAAAGGGAACCCTACACCGTACTGCAGTCTGATCACGACAACCCGAAGGTGTGCGTGATCACCAAGGACGGAGGAGAAACCACTAGTACCGTCTCCAGAGACCATCTCAAAAGATGCCCCGAGCAACTCCGTAGTGCAGAAGAGGATCAGAGTGACCTTGAACCCGCAGAGGACAAGGAAGAAATGATCAGCACCGTTCTCGGAGAGTTCCCTCAGTCCTGGACTCGCATAAATGATGCCATAGTGGTACCCGTCCTGCATTTCCTGCAACCGGCACAGCAACAACCAACACCAGAGCCGGAAGGTGAAGAGGAGCAAGCGGTTCCAGAGGCAGAAGAGCCTGTACCAGCAGCCCAGGAGAGTCAACCCTCTGCTGACAGTGAGCCTGCCATGCCTGCGGTAAGCCAAAGGACCCACAGACAGCTGCCTTCCCTACCTGTACACCCAGCTGGTAGCTGTACCCCTAACGCTAGTGGGGAAAGCCAGGTTGGTCCACCACCAGACAGTGGGCTACGTAGGTCAACCAGGAGCACAAAGGGGCTGATACCCGCTCGCTGGAGAATATAGAGCGCACTAAAATTGTAAATAACCTTGTTGCCAAATGTTGAATTGTTTGCAAAGTTACATGCATGTTTGGTAATTCCGTGTTTCAGTTTCTTGCAGTTACTGTAAGGACTCACAGGTTATGGACTTTTTATAACCGGGACCTGGTATGGACTGCGTTCGGAGCCTAACCAAGGAATGAACTAAGACTGTGAAGGACTTGGGGTAGGACAGACCCCCACCTGGTTAAGGCTCCCCGTTGTATTGGTGATATGGACACCCGGTCACAGGCCACACTGTGACCTTAAGAACTCAATTTGTGCGTCGTCTGTCTATTAATGTTTTATTGTCTTTGTTTATTGTTTAGTCCCGGAGTACTAAATTTCACTAGGGGGGAATGTGTCACCCTGGCCTGGATGCCACAAAATGTATTAAAGCTGTGTCTGAGAGCAAGGGGGAGGTTCTCTAGTCAGGGGAACATTAGCATGCAATGCCTCCTGTCTCAGGCCAGTAGGGGGAGCAGGCTGCCCCTATAAAAGCTGGTGCTGGGGGCAGGGTTAGAGAGAACTGGATGGCCTGTCTCAGCATTGAGACTTGTCCCAGAGCAGAACAGGGACAGACAGTTGCACTGCACCTAAGAGGAAGTGTGGCAGGAGGAGAGCCACAAGCCAGAGACAAGAGGCGAAGAGAGCCTGTCTTGGCAGAAAGAGGACTTAATTTACCAGACTTTGGTGTCTGAGGCTGAGAGGATTCCACATCCCCCAGCAGAGAACCAGTCCGCAGGGGACTGTATATTCCTTGGCCTAAGAAGCCTGGAGGCCCTGCCACAACAGAAGGTACCAGTAAAGCCGTACAAGGCTGGGAGCAGAAAGGAACCCACGTCGCAGGGCATACAGGCGAGAATACACGGAAAGCTTGGAAACGTGGGCTGTTACCCTATCAGGAGGAGATAGCCAGAAGGAGCGCAGAAAGCACGGTAGGCCTACACCCTCACCCTGACCAGGGCCAATTTCCCCGTTGCTCTCAGACATCCAGGTCCCCCTCCTAGCCGGGACTGTTTATGGGTCAATTTACCTGTTCTAGTAAAGACCCTGGACTGCAACCTGTTGTCTGTGTGCTCCTTGCTTCTCCAGCACTATCAGCACTGGGACTCTCACCACCATCACTCCCACCATCCACTATACTGCCCTGGGGCCGCACTCTTCCCGTGGGGAGTCACACTACCCTAGCTGCACACCTCATCAGCCCCAGCGGTCGGCATGCAGCGGCGGTTCCTAATAACCGCAAATCCACGGGTGGCGTAGTCGGACATAAACATCAGCACATAACGGACTACCACTGGCCTGACCACCCTGAGCCACGAAACCGGGTTGCCACTACTACTCCCATCGTTCCCCTACTGCCCGGATCCGAGTACCCCACGGCCCAGGGGGCGAGTCACATCCATCAACGTCGCGTTGCACCACTGACTGTTCAGGAGTTGGCTGATGCTTTAGTCTAGGTCTGGGAGGAGATCCCACAGGAGACCATCCGCAACCTCATCAGGAGCATGCCCAGGCGTTGTAGGGAGGTCATACAGGCACGTGGAGGCCACACACAATACTGAGCTTTCATCTGTGAAGAGCAGAGGGCACCAGTGGCGACTTTGCCAATCCTGGTGTTCTGTGGCAAATGTCAAGCGTCCTGCTCGGTGTTGGGCTGTGAGCACAACCCCCATCTGTGGACATCGGGCCCTCATACCACCCTCATGGAGTCGGTTTCTAACCGTTTGTGCAGACACATGCACATTTGTGGCCAGCTGGAGGTCATTTTGCAGGGCTCTGGCAGTGCTCCTCCTGTTCCTCCTTGCACAAAGGAGGAGGTAACGGTCCTGTTGCTGGGTTGTTGCCCTCCTATGGCTCCCTGCACATCTCCTGGTATCTGCTCCATGCTCTGGACACTGTGCTGACAGACACAGCTACACTTCTTGCCACAGCTCGCACTGATGTGCCATCCTGGATGAACGGCACTACCTGAGCAACTTCTATGGGTTGTACTGTAGACACTGCCTAATGCTAATGTACCTCTAGGGGTGAGAGCAATGGCAAAATGAAAAAGTGACCAAAACATCAGCCAAAAAGAATGAGAACAGAGAAATGGTCTGTGGTCACCACCTGCAGAACCACTCCTTTATAGGGGGTATCTGGCTAATTGCCTATCATTTCTACCAGTTGTCTGCTCCATTTGCACAACAGCAGGAGAAATTGATTCACAATCCGTGTTGCTTCATAACTGGACAGGTAGATTTCACAGAAGTGTTATTGACTTGGAGTTGTGATGATGAGGTGCACCTTTGGTCAAAATCAGAGGCTTCGTGTCCCGTTTGCAACAGGCTTGACCTTAAATGTTGCCGAAAGGCAACAAAGGATGACCTTTTGTTGCAAACGGGACACAAGATGGCCGACTTTTGTTGCCGGAATGCAACATCTGTTGCATTTGGGCAACAGGCTTGACCTTGATACATTGGAACTGGACTAAAGAGTCAATATGGTAGTATGACCTTCTGTACTATAGTAATATATAGGGACTGATGGGGGAAATTTGTTTTTTGGCATTTGGGACGCTTACGCACGCGGTGGGATGCGCTAAATTTTTTTCAGGGTTAAGGCAAAATTTTTGCTCGAAACTGCGCGCTCTGCGGCCTGAAATATCGCTCCTGAGGGGGTCTACGCAATAAAAATGCAAAAAAATGTAACATTAGGGTTGGCTAAATCACTTACCTGATTGACCAATAGCCAGCCCTCATTGACTTTTTTGTTGACATTGTGTGTTCTGAGGAAACTCCACCGGGTGGCAATGTTGTCCAACTTTTTAATTTTTTATTTTAGGATTGTAAAAACACCAGATGGCAATGTTTCTCTTTCTAATGTGCACGCAAGCATGAGAGCTGGCTGCTGGTTGTCCTGGATTACCTGCATCCAGCCCTCATATTGGGCATATAATGTATATAGCCAACTCTCAAATTTTTTTTTGCTTTAATAACACTAAGGCTATGTAACCACGATGCAGAAATGAAGCATTTTGTTCACGGCTGCCTCTAGCCAGCCCCCCAATTTTTTTTTTCTTTAATAACACAAACACCATGAGGGCTGGCTATCGTGTGTCCACGGCTGCCTCTAGCCAGCCCCCCAATTTTTTTTTTCTTTAATAACACAAACACCATGAGGGCTGGCTATTGTGTGTCCACGGCTGCCTCTAGCCAGCCCCCCAATTTTTTTTTTCTTTAATAACACAAACACCATGAGGGCTGGCTATCGTGTGTTCACGGATGCCTCTAGCCAGCCCCCCAATTTTTTTTTTTCTTTAATAACACAAACACCATGAGGGCTGGCTATCGTGTATCCACGGCTACCTCTAGCCAGCCCCCCAATTTTTTTTTTCTTTAATAACACAAGCACCATGAGGGCTGGCTATCGTGTGTCCACGGCTGCCTCTAGCCAGCCCCCCAATTTTTTTTTTCTTTAATAACACAAACACCATGAGGGCTGGCTATCGTGTGTCCACGGCTGCCTCTAGCCAGCCCCCCAAATATTTTTTTTCTTTAATAACACAAACACCATGAGGGCTGGCTATCGTGTGTTCACGGCTGCCTCTAGCCAGCCCCCCAATTTTTTTTTCTTTAATAACACAAACACCATGAGGGCTGGCTATCGTGTGTTCACAGATGCCTCTAGCCAGCCCCCCAATTTTTTTTTTTCTTTAATAACACAAACACCATGAGGGCTGGCTATCGTGTATCCACGGCTACCTCTAGCCAGCCCCCCAATTTTTTTTTTCTTTAATAACACAAGCACCATGAGGGCTGGCTATCGTGTGTCCACGGCTGCCTCTAGCCAGCCCCCCAATTTTTTTTTTCTTTAATAACACAAACACCATGAGGGCTGGCTATCGTGTGTTCACGGCTGCCTCTAGCCAGCCCCCCAATTTTTTTTTTCTTTAATAACACAAACACCATGAGGGCTGGCTATCGTGTGTCCACGGCTGCCTCTAGCCAGCCCCCCAAATATTTTTTTTCTTTAATAACACAAACACCATGAGGGCTGGCTATCGTGTGTTCACGGCTGCCTCTAGCCAGCCCCCCAATTATTTTTTTTCTTTAATAACACAAACACCATGAGGGCTGGTTATCGTGTGTTCACGGCTGCCTCTAGCCAGCCCCCTAATTTTTTTTTTCTTTAATAACACAAACACCATGAGGGCTGGCTATCGTGTGTCCACAGCTGCCTCTAGCCAGCCCCCAATTTTTTTTTTCTTTAATAACACAAACACCATGAGGGCTGGCTATCGTGTGTTCACGGCTGCCTCTAGCCAGCCCCCCAATTTTTTTTTTTCTTTAATAACACAAACACCATGAGGGCTGGCTATCGTGTGTCCACGGCTGCCTCTAGCCAGCCCCCTAATTTTTTTTTTCTTTAATAACACAAACACCATGAGGGCTGGCTATCGTGTGTCCACAGCTGCCTCTAGCCAGCCCCTCAATTTTTTTTTCTTTAATAACACAAACACCATGAGGGCTGGCTATCGTGTGTTCACGGCTGCCTCTAGCCAGCCCCTCAATTTTTGTTTTTCTTTAATAACACAAACACCATGAGGGCTGGCTATCGTGTGTTCACGGCTGCCTCTAGCCAGCCCCCCAATTTTTTTTTTCTTTAATAATACAAACACCATGAGGGCTGGCTATCATGTGTCCATGGCTGCCTCTAGCCAGCCCCCCAATTTTTTTTTTCTTTAATAACACAAACACCATGAGGGCTGGCTATCGTGTGTTCACGGCTGCCTCTAGCCAGCCCCCCAATTTTTTTTTTTTCTTTAATAACACAAACACCATGAGGGCTGGCTATCGTGTGTTCACGGCTGCCTCTAGCCAGCCCCCCAATTTTTTTTTTCTTTAATAACACAAACACCATGAGGGCTGCCTATCGTGTATCCACGGCTACCTCTAGCCAGCCCCCCAATTTTTTTTTTCTTTAATAACACAAGCACCATGAGGCCTGACTATCGTGTGTTCACGGCTGCCTCTAGCCAGCCCCCCAATTTTTTTTTTCTTTAATAACACAAACACCATTAGGGCTCGCTATCGTGTATCCACGGCTGCCTCTAGCCAGCCACCCAAATATTTTTTTTCTTTAATAACACAAACACCATGAGGGCTGGCTATCGTGTGTTCACGGCTGCCTCTAGCCAGCCCCCTAATTTTTTTTTTCTTTAATAACACAAACACCATGAGGGCTGGCTATCGTGTGTCCACGGCTGCCTCTAGCCAGCCCCCCAATTTTTTTTTTTCTTTAATAACACAAACACCATGAGGGCTGGCTATCGTGTGTTCACGGCTGCCTCTAGCCAGCCCCCCAATTTTTTTTTTTCTTTAATAACACAAACACCATGAGGGCTGGCTATCGTGTATCCACGGCTACCTCTAGCCAGCCCCCCAATTTTTTTTTTCTTTAATAACACAAGCACCATGAGGGCTGGCTATCGTGTGTCCACGGCTGCCTCTAGCCAGCCCCCCAATTTTTTTTTTCTTTAATAACATAAACACCATGAGGGCTGGCTATCATGTGTCCACGGCTGCCTCTAGCCAGCCCCCCAATTTTTTTTTTCTTTAATAACACAAACACCATGAGGGCTGGCTATCGTGTGTTCACGGCTGCCTCTAGCCAGCCCCCCAATTTTTTTTTTCTTTAATAACACAAACACCATGAGGGCTGGCTATCGTGTGTTCACGGCTGCCTCTAGCCAGCCCCCCAATTTTTTTTTTCTTTAATAACACAAACACCATGAGGGCTCGCTATCATGTGTCCACGGCTGCCTCTAGCCAGCCCCCCAATTTTTTTTTTCTTTAATAACACAAACACCATGAGGGCTGGCTTTCGTGTGTTCACGGCTGCCTCTAGCCAGCCCCCCAATTTTTTTTTTCTTTAATAACACAAACACCATGAGGGCTGGCTATCGTGTGTCCACGGCTGCCTCTAGCCAGCCCCCCAATTTTTTTTTTTCTTTAATAACACAAACACCATGAGGGCTGGCTATCGTGTGTTCACGGCTGCCTCTAGCCAGCCCCCCAATTTTTTTTTTCTTTAATAACACAAACACCATGAGGGCTGGCTATCGTGTGTCCACGGCTGCCTCTAGCCAACCCCCAAATTTTTTTTTCTTTAATAACACAAACACCATGAGGGCTGGCTATCGTGTGTCCACGGCTGCCTCTAGCCAGCCCCCCAATTTTTGTTTTTCTTTAATAACACAAACACCATGAGGGCTGGCTATCGTGTGTTCACGGCTGCCTCTAGCCAGCCCCCCAATTTTTTTTTCTTTAATAACACAAACACCATGAGGGCTGGCTATCATGTGTCCATGGCTGCCTTTAGCCAGCACCCCAATTTTTTTTTTCTTTAATAACACAAACACCATGAGGGCTGGCTATCGTGTGTTCACGGCTGCCTCTAGCCAGCCCCCCAATTTTTTTTTTTTTCTTTAATAACACAAACACCATGAGGGCTGGCTATCGTGTGTTCACGGCTGCCTCTAGCCAGCCCCTCAATTTTTTTTTCTTTAATAACACAAACACCATGAGGGCTGGCTATCGTGTGTTCACGGCTGCCTCTAGCCAGCCCCCCAATTTTTGTTTTTCTTTAATAACACAAACACCATGAGGGCTGGCTATCGTGTGTTCACGGCTGCCTCTAGCCAGCCCCCCAATTTTTTTTTTCTTTAATAATACAAACACCATGAGGGCTGGCTATCATGTGTCCATGGCTGCCTCTAGCCAGCCCCCCAATTTTTTTTTTCTTTAATAACACAAACACCATGAGGGCTGGCTATCGTGTGTTCACGGCTGCCTCTAGCCAGCCCCCCAATTTTTTTTTTTTCTTTAATAACACAAACACCATGAGGGCTGGCTATCGTGTGTTCACGGCTGCCTCTAGCCAGCCCCCCAATTTTTTTTTTCTTTAATAACACAAACACCATGAGGGCTGGCTATCGTGTATCCACGGCTACCTCTAGCCAGCCCCCCAATTTTTTTTTTCTTTAATAACACAAGCACCATGAGGCCTGGCTATCGTGTGTTCACGGCTGCCTCTAGCCAGCCCCCCAATTTTTTTTTTCTTTAATAACACAAACACCATTAGGGCTCGCTATCGTGTGTCCACGGCTGCCTCTAGCCAGCCACCCAAATATTTTTTTTCTTTAATAACACAAACACCATGAGGGCTGGCTATCGTGTGTTCACGGCTGCCTCTAGCCAGCCCCCCAATTTTTTTTTTTCTTTAATAACACAAACACCATGAGGGCTGGCTATCGTGTATCCACGGCTACCTCTAGCCAGCCCCCCAATTTTTTTTTTCTTTAATAACACAAGCACCATGAGGGCTGGCTATCGTGTGTCCACGGCTGCCTCTAGCCAGCCCCCCAATTTTTTTTTTCTTTAATAACATAAACACCATGAGGGCTGGCTATCATGTGTCCACGGCTGCCTCTAGCCAGCCCCCCAATTTTTTTTTTCTTTAATAACACAAACACCATGAGGGCTGGCTATCGTGTGTTCACGGCTGCCTCTAGCCAGCCCCCCAATTTTTTTTTTCTTTAATAACACAAACACCATGAGGGCTGGCTATCGTGTGTTCACGGCTGCCTCTAGCCAGCCCCCCAATTTTTTTTTTCTTTAATAACACAAACACCATGAGGGCTCGCTATCATGTGTCCACGGCTGCCTCTAGCCAGCCCCCCAATTTTTTTTTTCTTTAATAACACAAACACCATGAGGGCTGGCTTTCGTGTGTTCACGGCTGCCTCTAGCCAGCCCCCCAATTTTTTTTTTTTTTAATAACACAAACACCATGAGGGCTGGCTATCGTGTGTCCACGGCTGCCTCTAGCCAGCCCCCCAATTTTTTTTTTTTCTTTAATAACACAAACACCATGAGGGCTGGCTATCGTGTGTTCACGGCTGCCTCTAGCCAGCCCCCCAATTTTTTTTTTCTTTAATAACACAAACACCATGAGGGCTGGCTATCGTGTGTCCACGGCTGCCTCTAGCCAACCCCCCAATTTTTTTTTCTTTAATAACACAAACACCATGAGGGCTGGCTATCGTGTGTCCACGGCTGCCTCTAGCCAGCCCCCCAATTTTTGTTTTTCTTTAATAACACAAACACCATGAGGGCTGGCTATTGTGTGTTCACGGCTGCCTCTAGCCAGCCCCCCAATTTTTTTTTCTTTAATAACACAAACACCATGAGGGCTGGCTATCATGTGTCCATGGCTGCCTTTAGCCAGCACCCCAATTTTTTTTTTCTTTAATAACACAAACACCATGAGGGCTGGCTATCGTGTGTTCACGGCTGCCTCTAGCCAGCCCCCCAATTTTTTTTTTTTCTTTAATAACACAAACACCATGAGGGCTGGCTATCGTGTGTTCACGGCTGCCTCTAGCCAGCCCCCCAATTTTTTTTTTTCTTTAATAACACAAACACCATGAGGGCTGGCTATCGTGTATCCACGGCTACCTCTAGCCAGCCCCCCAATTTTTTTTTTCTTTAATAACACAAGCACCATGAGGCCTGGCTATCGTGTGTCCACGGCTGCCTCTAGCCAGCCCCCCAATTTTTTTTTCTTTAATAACACAAACACCATGAGGGCTGGCTATCATGTGTCCACGGCTGCCTCTAGCCAGCCCCCCAATTTTTTTTTTCTTTAATAACACAAACACCATGAGGACTGGCTATCGTGTGTTCACGGCTGCCTCTAGCCAGCCCCCCAATTTTTTTTTTCTTTAATAACACAAACACCATGAGGGCTGGCTATCGTGTGTCCACGGCTGCCTCTAGCCAGCCCCCCAATTTTTTTTTTCTTTAATAACACAAACACCATGAGGGCTGGATATCGTGTGTTCACGGCTGCCTCTAGCCAGCCCCCCAATTTTTTTTTTCTTTAATAACACAAACACCATGAGGGCTGGCTATCGTGTGTCCACGGCTGCCTCTAGCCAACCCCCCAATTTTTTTTTCTTTAATAACACAAACACCATGAGGGCTGGCTATAGTGTGTCCACGGCTGCCTCTAGCCAACCCCCCAATTTTTTTTTCTTTAATAACACAAACACCATGAGGGCTGGCTATAGTGTGTCCACGGCTGCCTCTAGCCAACCCCCCAATTTTTTTTTCTTTAATAACACAAACACCATGAGGCCTGGCTATCGTGTGTCCACGGCTGCCTCTAGCCAACCCCCCAATTTTTTTTTCTTTAATAACACAAACACCATGAGGGCTGGCTATAGTGTGTCCACGGCTGCCTCTAGCCAGCCCTCAAATTTTTTTTTCTTTAATAACACAAACACCATGATGGCTGGCTATGAGGAAGGGAGCTATGTCCTTGTAAAGTTAGCTTGTTGTCATGTGGAAAAGAGTTTGAGGGGATTGTGGCCCTGTGGAAATGCTTGTGGCCCGGCAGAAGGAGCCAGTGGTCCTGTGGAGAGAGCTGATGGGGTTGAGGCCCTGTGGAAAGGCCTGTGACCCTGTATAGGGGTCCGTTGCCCTGTGGAGAGAGCTGTAGGGGCTCGTGCCCTATGGAAATGACTATGGCCATGTAGACAGGCCTTCTGGCCTTGAAGAGGGGGCTTGTGCCTTGCAGACGGGCCTTGTGTCTCTGTGGAGAGAGCTAAAGGGGGCAGTGGCGGTGCAGAAAGTGCATTTCGCCCTGTTGATGGGAGCTATGGCCCGGTAAAGAGAGCTTGTTGTCCTGTGGAGAAGAGTTGGAGGGGCTTGTGGCACTGTGGAAAGGCCTGTGGCCAAGTAGGAGCCTGTGGTCCTGTGGAGACAGCTGAAGGGGTTGAGGCCCTGTGGAAAGGCCTGTGACCCTGTATGGGGGTCTGTGGCCCCGCAGAGGGGCATGTGGCGATGTAAAGAGAGCTGGAGGGAGTTGTGGCCTGAGGAAAAGGCCATGTGGAGCGGGCTGGAGAGGCCTGTGGAAGGCTCTGGAGTAAGATTTGAGCCTATGAAGTCCTTTGCAGTAAACAACATGCAACATGATTGCCTGTGGAGAGAGCTGGAGGGGCTTGTGGCACTATGGAAAGGCCTGTGGCCCAGTAGGAGCCTGTGGTCCTGTGGAGAGAGCTGAAGGTGTTGTGGCCCTGTGGAAAGGCCTGTGACCCTGTATAGGGGTCCGTTGCCCTGTGGAGAGAGCTGGAGGGGCTCGTGCCGTATGGAAATGACTATAGCCATGTAGAAAGGCCTTTTGGCCTTGAAGAGGGCGCTTGTGCCCTACAGACGGGCCCTGTGACTCTGTGGAGAGAGCTGTTGGGAGTTGTAGCCGTGTGGAAAGTGCATTTGGCCCTGTGGAGGTGAGCTATGGCCCTGTAAAGAGAGCTTCTTGTCCTGTGGAGAGAGCTGGAGGGTGTTGTGGCCCTGTGGAAAGGTATGTGGCCCTATGGATAGGCCCTTTAGCCTTGTGGAAAGGGCTGTGGCCCTGTGGTGAGAGCTGGAAGGAGTTGTGGGCTGTGGAAAAGCCTGTGGTCCTGTGGAGACAGCTGAAGGGGTTGAGGCCCTGTGGAAAGGCCTGTGACCCTGTATAGGGGTCTGTGGCCCCACAGAGGGGCATGTGGCGATGTAAAGAGAGCTGGAGGGAGTTGTGGCCTGAGGAACAGGCCATGTGGAGCGGGCTGGAGAGGCCTGTGGAAGGCTCTGGAGTAAGATTTGAGCCTATGAAGTCCTTTGCAGTAAACAACATGCAACATGATTGCCTGTGGAGAGAGCTGGAGGGGCTTGTGGCACTGTGGAAAGGCCTGTGGCCCAGTAGGAGCCTGTGGTCCTGTGGAGAGAGCTGAAGGTGTTGTGGCCCTGTGGAAAGGCCTGTGACCCTGTATAGGGGTCCGTTGCCCTGTGGAGAGAGCTGGAGGGGCTCGTGCCGTATGGAAATGACTATAGCCATGTAGAAAGGCCTATTGGCCTTGAAGAGGGCGCTTGTGCCCTGCAGACGGGCCCTGTGACTCTGTGGAGAGAGCTGTTGGGAGTTGTAGCCGTGTGGAAAGTGCATTTGGCCCTGTGGAGGTGAGCTATGGCCCTGTAAAGAGAGCTTCTTGTCCTGTGGAGAGAGCTGGAGGGTGTTGTGGCCCTGTGGAAAGGTCTGTGGCCCTATGGATAGGCCCTTTAGCCTTGTGGAAAGGGCTGTGGCCCTGTGGTGAGAGCTGGAAGGAGTTGTGGGCTGTGGAAAAGCCTGTGGTCCTGTGGAGACAGCTGAAGGGGTTGAGGCCCTGTGGAAAGGCCTGTGACCCTGTATAGGGGTCTGTGGCCCCGCAGAGGGGCATGTGGCGATGTAAAGAGAGCTGGAGGGAGTTGTGGCCTGAGGAAAAGGCCATGTGGAGCGGGCTGGAGAGGCCTGTGGAAGGCTCTGGAGTAAGATTTGAGCCTATGAAGTCCTTTGCAGTAAACAACATGCAACATGATTGCCTGTGGAGAGAGCTGGAGGGGCTTGTGGCACTGTGGAAAGGCCTGTGGCCCAGTAGGAGCCTGTGGTCCTGTGGAGAGAGCTGAAGGTGTTGTGGCCCTGTGGAAAGGCCTGTGACCCTGTATAGGGGTCCGTTGCCCTGTGGAGAGAGCTGGAGGGGCTCGTGCCGTATGGAAATGACTATAGCCATGTAGAAAGGCCTTTTGGCCTTGAAGAGGGCGCTTGTGCCCTGCAGACGGGCCCTGTGACTCTGTGGAGAGAGCTGTTGGGAGTTGTAGCCGTGTGGAAAGTGCATTTGGCCCTGTGGAGGTGAGCTATGGCCCTGTAAAGAGAGCTTCTTGTCCTGTGGAGAGAGCTGGAGGGTGTTGTGGCCCTGTGGAAAGGTATGTGGCCCTATGGATAGGCCCTTTAGCCTTGTGGAAAGGGCTGTGGCCCTGTGGTGAGAGCTGGAAGGAGTTGTGGGCTGTGGAAAAGCCTGTGGTCCTGTGGAGACAGCTGAAGGGGTTGAGGCCCTGTGGAAAGGCCTGTGACCCTGTATAGGGGTCTGTGGCCCCGCAGAGGGGCATGTGGCGATGTAAAGAGAGCTGGAGGGAGTTGTGGCCTGAGGAAAAGGCCATGTGGAGCGGGCTGGAGAGGCCTGTGGAAGGCTCTGGAGTAAGATTTGAGCCTATGAAGTCCTTTGCAGTAAACAACATGCAACATGATTGCCTGTGGAGAGAGCTGGAGGGGCTTGTGGCACTGTGGAAAGGCCTGTGGCCCAGTAGGAGCCTGTGGTCCTGTGGAGAGAGCTGAAGGTGTTGTGGCCCTGTGGAAAGGCCTGTGACCCTGTATAGGGGTCCGTTGCCCTGTGGAGAGAGCTGGAGGGGCTCGTGCCGTATGACTATAGCCATGTAGAAAGGCCTTTTGGCCTTGAAGAGGGCGCTTGTGCCCTGCAGACGGGCCCTGTGACTCTGTGGAGAGAGCTGTTGGGAGTTGTAGCCGTGTAGAAAGTGCATTTGGCCCTGTGGAGGTGAGCTATGGCCCTGTAAAGAGAGCTTCTTGTCCTGTGGAGAGAGCTGGAGGGTGTTGTGGCCCTGTGGAAAGGTCTGTGGCCCTATGGATAAGCCTTTAGCCTTGTGGAAAGGGCTGTGGCCCTGTGGTGAGAGCTGGAAGGAGTTGTGGGCTGTGGAAAAGCCTGTGGTCCTGTGGAGACAGCTGAAGGGGTTGAGGCCCTGTGGAAAGGCCTGTGACCCTGTATAGGGGTCTGTGGCCCCGCAGAGGGGCATGTGGCGATGTAAAGAGAGCTGGAGGGAGTTGTGGCCTGAGGAAAAGGCCATGTGGAGCGGGCTGGAGAGGCCTGTGGAAGGCTCTGGAGTAAGATTTGAGCCTATGAAGTCCTTTGCAGTAAACAACATGCAACATGATTGCCTGTGGAGAGAGCTGGAGGGGCTTGTGGCACTGTGGAAAGGCCTGTGGCCCAGTAGGAGCCTGTGGTCCTGTGGAGAGAGCTGAAGGTGTTGTGGCCCTGTGGAAAGGCCTGTGACCCTGTATAGGGGTCCGTTGCCCTGTGGAGAGAGCTGGAGGGGCTCGTGCCGTATGGAAATGACTATGGCCATGTAGAAAGGCCTTTTGGCCTTGAAGAGGGCGCTTGTGCCCTGCAGACGGGCCCTGTGACTCTGTGGAGAGAGCTGTTGGGAGTTGTAGCCGTGTGGAAAGTGCATTTGGCCCTGTGGAGGTGAGCTATGGCCCTGTAAAGAGAGCTTCTTGTCCTGTGGAGAGAGCTGGAGGGTGTTGTGGCCCTGTGGAAAGGTCTGTGGCCCTATGGATAGGCCCTTTAGCCTTGTGGAAAGGGCTGTGGCCCTGTGGTGAGAGCTGGAAGGAGTTGTGGGCTGTGGAAAAGCCTGTGGTCCTGTGGAGACAGCTGAAGGGGTTGAGGCCCTGTGGAAAGGCCTGTGACCCTGTATAGGGGTCTGTGGCCCCGCAGAGGGGCATGTGGCGATGTAAAGAGAGCTGGAGGGAGTTGTGGCCTGAGGAAAAGGCCATGTGGAGCGGGCTGGAGAGGCCTGTGGAAGGCTCTGGAGTAAGATTTGAGCCTATGAAGTCCTTTGCAGTAAACAACATGCAACATGATTGCCTGTGGAGAGAGCTGGAGGGGCTTGTGGCACTGTGGAAAGGCCTGTGGCCCAGTAGGAGCCTGTGGTCCTGTGGAGAGAGCTGAAGGTGTTGTGGCCCTGTGGAAATGCCTGTGATCCTGTATAGGGGTCTGTTGCCCTGTGGAGAGAGCTGGAGGGGCTCGTGCCCTATGGAAATGACTATGGCCATGTAGAAAGGCCTTTTGGCCTTGAAGAGGGGGCTTGTGCCCTGCAGACGGGCCCTGTGACTCTGTGGAGAGAGCTGTTGGGAGTTGTGGCCATGTGGAAAGTGCATTTGGCCCTGTGGAGGTGAGCTATGGCCCTGTAAAGAGAGCTTCTTGTCCTGTGGAGAGAGCTGGAGGGTGTTGTGGCCCTGTGGAAAGGTATGTGGCCCTAAGGATAGGCCCTTTAGCCTTGTGGAAAGGGCTGTGGCCCTGTGGTGAGAGCTGGAAGGAGTTGTGGGCTGTGGAAAAGCCTGTGGTCCTGTGGAGACAGCTGAAGGGGTTGAGGCCCTGTGGAAAGGCCTGTGACCCTGTATAGGGGTCTGTGGCCACGCAGAGGGGCATGTGGCGATGTAAAGAGAGCTGGAGGGAGTTGTGGCCTGAGGAAAAGGCCATGTGGAGCGGGCTGGAGAGGCCTGTGGAAGGCTCTGGAGTAAGATTTGAGCCTATGAAGTCCTTTGCAGTAAACAACATGCAACATGATTGCCTGTGGAGAGAGCTGGAGGGGCTTGTGGCACTGTAGAAAGGCCTGTGGCCCAGTAGGAGCCTGTGGTCCTGTGGAGAGAGCTGAAGGTGTTGTGGCCCTGTGGAAAGGCCTGTGATCCTGTATAGGGGTCTGTTGCCCTGTGGAGAGAGCTGGAGGGGCTCGTGCCCTATGGAAATGACTATGGCCATGTAGAAAGGCCTTTTGGCCTTGAAGAGGGGGCTTGTGCCCTGCAGACGGGCCCTGTGACTCTGTGGAGAGAGCTGTTGGGAGTTGTGGCCGTGTGGAAAGTGCATTTGGCCCTGTGGAGGTGAGCTATGGCCCTGTAAAGAGAGCTTCTTGTCCTGTGGAGAGAGCTGGAGGGTGTTGTGGCCCTGTGGAAAGGTATGTGGCCCTATGGATAGGCCCTTTAGCCTTGTGGAAAGGGCTGTGGCCCTGTGGTGAGAGCTGGAAGGAGTTGTGGGCTGTGGAAAAGCCTGTGGTCCTGTGGAGACAGCTGAAGGGGTTGAGGCCCTGTGGAAAGGCCTGTGACCCTGTATAGGGGTCTGTGGCCCCGCAGAGGGGCATGTGGCGATGTAAAGAGAGCTGGAGGGAGTTGTGGCCTGAGGAAAAGGCCATGTGGAGCGGGCTGGAGAGGCCTGTGGAAGGCTCTGGAGTAAGATTTGAGCCTATGAAGTCCTTTGCAGTAAACAACATGCAACATGATTGCCTGTGGAGAGAGCTGGAGGGGCTTGTGGCACTATGGAAAGGCCTGTGGCCCAGTAGGAGCCTGTGGTCCTGTGGAGAGAGCTGAAGGTGTTGTGGCCCTGTGGAAAGGCCTATGACCCTGTATAGGGGTCCGTTGCCCTGTGGAGAGAGCTGGAGGGGCTCGTGCCGTATGGAAATGACTATAGCCATGTAGAAAGGCCTTTTGGCCTTGAAGAGGGCGCTTGTGCCCTGCAGACGGGCCCTGTGACTCTGTGGAGAGAGCTGTTGGGAGTTGTAGCCGTGTGGAAAGTGCATTTGGCCCTGTGGAGGTGAGCTATGGCCCTGTAAAGAGAGCTTCTTGTCCTGTGGAGAGAGCTGGAGGGTGTTGTGGCCCTGTGGAAAGGTATGTGGCCCTATGGATAGGCCCTTTAGCCTTGTGGAAAGGGCTGTGGCCCTGTGGTGAGAGCTGGAAGGAGTTGTGGGCTGTGGAAAAGCCTGTGGTCCTGTGGAGACAGCTGAAGGGGTTGAGGCCCTGTGGAAAGGCCTGTGACCCTGTATAGGGGTCTGTGGCCCCGCAGAGGGGCATGTGGCGATGTAAAGAGAGCTGGAGGGAGTTGTGGCCTGAGGAACAGGCCATGTGGAGCGGGCTGGAGAGGCCTGTGGAAGGCTCTGGAGTAAGATTTGAGCCTATGAAGTCCTTTGCAGTAAACAACATGCAACATGATTGCCTGTGGAGAGAGCTGGAGGGGCTTGTGGCACTGTGGAAAGGCCTGTGGCCCAGTAGGAGCCTGTGGTCCTGTGGAGAGAGCTGAAGGTGTTGTGGCCCTGTGGAAAGGCCTGTGACCCTGTATAGGGGTCCGTTGCCCTGTGGAGAGAGCTGGAGGGGCTCGTGCCGTATGGAAATGACTATAGCCATGTAGAAAGGCCTTTTGGCCTTGAAGAGGGCGCTTGTGCCCTGCAGACGGGCCCTGTGACTCTGTGGAGAGAGCTGTTGGGAGTTGTAGCCGTGTGGAAAGTGCATTTGGCCCTGTGGAGGTGAGCTATGGCCCTGTAAAGAGAGCTTCTTGTCCTGTGGAGAGAGCTGGAGGGTGTTGTGGCCCTGTGGAAAGGTATGTGGCCCTAAGGATAGGCCCTTTAGCCTTGTGGAAAGGGCTGTGGCCCTGTGGTGAGAGCTGGAAGGAGTTGTGGGCTGTGGAAAAGCCTGTGGTCCTGTGGAGACAGCTGAAGGGGTTGAGGCCCTGTGGAAAGGCCTGTGACCCTGTATAGGGGTCTGTGGCCACGCAGAGGGGCATGTGGCGATGTAAAGAGAGCTGGAGGGAGTTGTGGCCTGAGGAAAAGGCCATGTGGAGCGGGCTGGAGAGGCCTGTGGAAGGCTCTGGAGTAAGATTTGAGCCTATGAAGTCCTTTGCAGTAAACAACATGCAACATGATTGCCTGTGGAGAGAGCTGGAGGGGCTTGTGGCACTGTAGAAAGGCCTGTGGCCCAGTAGGAGCCTGTGGTCCTGTGGAGAGAGCTGAAGGTGTTGTGGCCCTGTGGAAAGGCCTGTGATCCTGTATAGGGGTCTGTTGCCCTGTGGAGAGAGCTGGAGGGGCTCGTGCCCTATGGAAATGACTATGGCCATGTAGAAAGGCCTTTTGGCCTTGAAGAGGGGGCTTGTGCCCTGCAGACGGGCCCTGTGACTCTGTGGAGAGAGCTGTTGGGAGTTGTGGCCGTGTGGAAAGTGCATTTGGCCCTGTGGAGGTGAGCTATGGCCCTGTAAAGAGAGCTTCTTGTCCTGTGGAGAGAGCTGGAGGGTGTTGTGGCCCTGTGGAAAGGTATGTGGCCCTATGGATAGGCCCTTTAGCCTTGTGGAAAGGGCTGTGGCCCTGTGGTGAGAGCTGGAAGGAGTTGTGGGCTGTGGAAAAGCCTGTGGTCCTGTGGAGACAGCTGAAGGGGTTGAGGCCCTGTGGAAAGGCCTGTGACCCTGTATAGGGGTCTGTGGCCCCGCAGAGGGGCATGTGGCGATGTAAAGAGAGCTGGAGGGAGTTGTGGCCTGAGGAAAAGGCCATGTGGAGCGGGCTGGAGAGGCCTGTGGAAGGCTCTGGAGTAAGATTTGAGCCTATGAAGTCCTTTGCAGTAAACAACATGCAACATGATTGCCTGTGGAGAGAGCTGGAGGGGCTTGTGGCACTATGGAAAGGCCTGTGGCCCAGTAGGAGCCTGTGGTCCTGTGGAGAGAGCTGAAGGTGTTGTGGCCCTGTGGAAAGGCCTATGACCCTGTATAGGGGTCCGTTGCCCTGTGGAGAGAGCTGGAGGGGCTCGTGCCGTATGGAAATGACTATAGCCATGTAGAAAGGCCTTTTGGCCTTGAAGAGGGCGCTTGTGCCCTGCAGACGGGCCCTGTGACTCTGTGGAGAGAGCTGTTGGGAGTTGTAGCCGTGTGGAAAGTGCATTTGGCCCTGTGGAGGTGAGCTATGGCCCTGTAAAGAGAGCTTCTTGTCCTGTGGAGAGAGCTGGAGGGTGTTGTGGCCCTGTGGAAAGGTATGTGGCCCTATGGATAGGCCCTTTAGCCTTGTGGAAAGGGCTGTGGCCCTGTGGTGAGAGCTGGAAGGAGTTGTGGGCTGTGGAAAAGCCTGTGGTCCTGTGGAGACAGCTGAAGGGGTTGAGGCCCTGTGGAAAGGCCTGTGACCCTGTATAGGGGTCTGTGGCCCCGCAGAGGGGCATGTGGCGATGTAAAGAGAGCTGGAGGGAGTTGTGGCCTGAGGAACAGGCCATGTGGAGCGGGCTGGAGAGGCCTGTGGAAGGCTCTGGAGTAAGATTTGAGCCTATGAAGTCCTTTGCAGTAAACAACATGCAACATGATTGCCTGTGGAGAGAGCTGGAGGGGCTTGTGGCACTGTGGAAAGGCCTGTGGCCCAGTAGGAGCCTGTGGTCCTGTGGAGAGAGCTGAAGGTGTTGTGGCCCTGTGGAAAGGCCTGTGACCCTGTATAGGGGTCCGTTGCCCTGTGGAGAGAGCTGGAGGGGCTCGTGCCGTATGGAAATGACTATAGCCATGTAGAAAGGCCTTTTGGCCTTGAAGAGGGCGCTTGTGCCCTGCAGACGGGCCCTGTGACTCTGTGGAGAGAGCTGTTGGGAGTTGTAGCCGTGTGGAAAGTGCATTTGGCCCTGTGGAGGTGAGCTATGGCCCTGTAAAGAGAGCTTCTTGTCCTGTGGAGAGAGCTGGAGGGTGTTGTGGCCCTGTGGAAAGGTCTGTGGCCCTATGGATAGGCCCTTTAGCCTTGTGGAAAGGGCTGTGGCCCTGTGGTGAGAGCTGGAAGGAGTTGTGGGCTGTGGAAAAGCCTGTGGTCCTGTGGAGACAGCTGAAGGGGTTGAGGCCCTGTGGAAAGGCCTGTGACCCTGTATAGGGGTCTGTGGCCCCGCAGAGGGGCATGTGGCGATGTAAAGAGAGCTGGAGGGAGTTGTGGCCTGAGGAAAAGGCCATGTGGAGCGGGCTGGAGAGGCCTGTGGAAGGCTCTGGAGTAAGATTTGAGCCTATGAAGTCCTTTGCAGTAAACAACATGCAACATGATTGCCTGTGGAGAGAGCTGGAGGGGCTTGTGGCACTGTAGAAAGGCCTGTGGCCCAGTAGGAGCCTGTGGTCCTGTGGAGAGAGCTGAAGGTGTTGTGGCCCTGTGGAAAGGCCTGTGATCCTGTATAGGGGTCCGTTGCCCTGTGGAGAGAGCTGGAGGGGCTCGTGCCCTATGGAAATGACTATGGCCATGTAGAAAGGCCTTTTGGCCTTGAAGAGGGGGCTTGTGCCCTGCAGACGGGCCCTGTGACTCTGTGGAGAGAGCTGTTGGGAGTTGTGGCCATGTGGAAAGTGCATTTGGCCCTGTGGAGGTGAGCTATGGCCCTGTAAAGAGAGCTTCTTGTCCTGTGGAGAGAGCTGGAGGGTGTTGTGGCCCTGTGGAAAGGTATGTGGCCCTATGGATAGGCCCTTTAGCCTTGTGGAAAGGGCTGTGGCCCTGTGGTGAGAGCTGGAAGGAGTTGTGGGCTGTGGAAAAGCCTGTGGTCCTGTGGAGACAGCTGAAGGGGTTGAGGCCCTGTGGAAAGGCCTGTGACCCTGTATAGGGGTCTGTGGCCCCGCAGAGGGGCATGTGGCGATGTAAAGAGAGCTGGAGGGAGTTGTGGCCTGAGGAAAAGGCCATGTGGAGCGGGCTGGAGAGGCCTGTGGAAGGCTCTGGAGTAAGATTTGAGCCTATGAAGTCCTTTGCAGTAAACAACATGCAACATGATTGCCTGTGGAGAGAGCTGGAGGGGCTTGTGGCACTGTAGAAAGGCCTGTGGCCCAGTAGGAGCCTGTGGTCCTGTGGAGAGAGCTGAAGGTGTTGTGGCCCTGTGGAAAGGCCTGTGATCCTGTATAGGGGTCCGTTGCCCTGTGGAGAGAGCTGGAGGGGCTCGTGCCCTATGGAAATGACTATGGCCATGTAGAAAGGCCTTTTGGCCTTGAAGAGGGGGCTTGTGCCCTGCAGACGGGCCCTGTGACTCTGTGGAGAGAGCTGTTGGGAGTTGTGGCCATGTGGAAAGTGCATTTGGCCCTGTGGAGGTGAGCTATGGCCCTGTAAAGAGAGCTTCTTGTCCTGTGGAGAGAGCTGGAGGGTGTTGTGGCCCTGTGGAAAGGTATGTGGCCCTATGGATAGGCCCTTTAGCCTTGTGGAAAGGGCTGTGGCCCTGTGGTGAGAGCTGGAAGGAGTTGTGGGCTGTGGAAAAGCCTGTGGTTCTGTGGAGACAGCTGAAGGGGTTGAGGCCCTGTGGAAAGGCCTGTGACCCTGTATAGGGGTCTGTGGCCCCGCAGAGGGGCATGTGGCGATGTAAAGAGAGCTGGAGGGAGTTGTGGCCTGAGGAAAAGGCCATGTGGAGCGGGCTGGAGAGGCCTGTGGAAGGCTCTGGAGTAAGATTTGAGCCTATGAAGTCCTTTGCAGTAAACAACATGCAACATGATTGCCTGTGGAGAGAGCTGGAGGGGCTTGTGGCACTGTGGAAAGGCCTGTGGCCCAGTAGGAGCCTGTGGTCCTGTGGAGAGAGCTGAAGGTGTTGTGGCCCTGTGGAAAGGCCTGTGATCCTGTATAGGGGTCCGTTGCCCTGTGGAGAGAGCTGGAGGGGCTCGTGCCGTATGGAAATGACTATAGCCATGTAGAAAGGCCTTTTGGCCTTGAAGAGGGCGCTTGTGCCCTGCAGACGGGCCCTGTGACTCTGTGGAGAGAGCTGTTGGGAGTTGTAGCCGTGTGGAAAGTGCATTTGGCCCTGTGGAGGTGAGCTATGGCCCTGTAAAGAGAGCTTCTTGTCCTGTGGAGAGAGCTGGAGGGTGTTGTGGCCCTGTGGAAAGGTATGTGGCCCTATGGATAGGCCCTTTAGCCTTGTGGAAAGGGCTGTGGCCCTGTGGTGAGAGCTGGAAGGAGTTGTGGGCTGTGGAAAAGCCTGTGGTCCTGTGGAGACAGCTGAAGGGGTTGAGGCCCTGTGGAAAGGCCTGTGACCCTGTATAGGGGTCTGTGGCCCCGCAGAGGGGCATGTGGCGATGTAAAGAGAGCTGGAGGGAGTTGTGGCCTGAGGAACAGGCCATGTGGAGCGGGCTGGAGAGGCCTGTGGAAGGCTCTGGAGTAAGATTTGAGCCTATGAAGTCCTTTGCAATAAACAACATGCAACATGATTGCCTGTGGAGAGAGCTGGAGGGGCTTGTGGCACTGTGGAAAGGCCTGTGGCCCAGTAGGAGCCTGTGGTCCTGTGGAGAGAGCTGAAGGTGTTGTGGCCCTGTGGAAAGGCCTGTGACCCTGTATAGGGGTCCGTTGCCCTGTGGAGAGAGCTGGAGGGGCTCGTGCCGTATGGAAATGACTATAGCCATGTAGAAAGGCCTTTTGGCCTTGAAGAGGGCGCTTGTGCCCTGCAGACGGGCCCTGTGACTCTGTGGAGAGAGCTGTTGGGAGTTGTAGCCGTGTGGAAAGTGCATTTGGCCCTGTGGAGGTGAGCTATGGCCCTGAAAAGAGAGCTTCTTGTCCTGTGGAGAGAGCTGGAGGGTGTTGTGGCCCTGTGGAAAGGTCTGTGGCCCTATGGATAGGCCCTTTAGCCTTGTGGAAAGGGCTGTGGCCCTGTGGTGAGAGCTGGAAGGAGTTGTGGGCTGTGGAAAAGCCTGTGGTCCTGTGGAGACAGCTGAAGGGGTTGAGGCCCTGTGGAAAGGCCTGTGACCCTGTATAGGGGTCTGTGGCCCCGCAGAGGGGCATGTGGCGATGTAAAGAGAGCTGGAGGGAGTTGTGGCCTGAGGAAAAGGCCATGTGGAGCGGGCTGGAGAGGCCTGTGGAAGGCTCTGGAGTAAGATTTGAGCCTATGAAGTCCTTTGCAGTAAACAACATGCAACATGATTGCCTGTGGAGAGAGCTGGAGGGGCTTGTGGCACTGTGGAAAGGCCTGTGGCCCAGTAGGAGCCTGTGGTCCTGTGGAGAGAGCTGAAGGTGTTGTGGCCCTGTGGAAAGGCCTGTGACCCTGTATAGGGGTCCGTTGCCCTGTGGAGAGAGCTGGAGGGGCTCGTGCCGTATGGAAATGACTATAGCCATGTAGAAAGGCCTTTTGGCCTTGAAGAGGGCGCTTGTGCCCTGCAGACGGGCCCTGTGACTCTGTGGAGAGAGCTGTTGGGAGTTGTAGCCGTGTGGAAAGTGCATTTGGCCCTGTGGAGGTGAGCTATGGCCCTGTAAAGAGAGCTTCTTGTCCTGTGGAGAGAGCTGGAGGGTGTTGTGGCCCTGTGGAAAGGTCTGTGGCCCTATGGATAGGCCCTTTAGCCTTGTGGAAAGGGCTGTGGCCCTGTGGTGAGAGCTGGAAGGAGTTGTGGGCTGTGGAAAAGCCTGTGGTCCTGTGGAGACAGCTGAAGGGGTTGAGGCCCTGTGGAAAGGCCTGTGAACCTGTATAGGGGTCTGTGGCCCCGCAGAGGGGCATGTGGCGATGTAAAGAGAGCTGGAGGGAGTTGTGGCCTGAGGAAAAGGCCATGTGGAGCGGGCTGGAGAGGCCTGTGGAAGGCTCTGGAGTAAGATTTGAGCCTATGAAGTCCTTTGCAGTAAACAACATGCAACATGATTGCCTGTGGAGAGAGCTGGAGGGGCTTGTGGCACTGTAGAAAGGCCTGTGGCCCAGTAGGAGCCTGTGGTCCTGTGGAGAGAGCTGAAGGTGTTGTGGCCCTGTGGAAAGGCCTGTGATCCTGTATAGGGGTCTGTTGCCCTGTGGAGAGAGCTGGAGGGGCTCGTGCCCTATGGAAATGACTATGGCCATGTAGAAAGGCCTTTTGGCCTTGAAGAGGGGGCTTGTGCCCTGCAGACGGGCCCTGTGACTCTGTGGAGAGAGCTGTTGGGAGTTGTGGCCGTGTGGAAAGTGCATTTGGCCCTGTGGAGGTGAGGTATGGCCCTGTAAAGAGAGCTTCTTGTCCTGTGGAGAGAGCTGGAGGGTGTTGTGGCCCTGTGGAAAGGTATGTGGCCCTATGGATAGGCCCTTTAGCCTTGTGGAAAGGGCTGTGGCCCTGTGGTGAGAGCTGGAAGGAGTTGTGGGCTGTGGAAAAGCCTGTGGTCCTGTGGAGACAGCTGAAGGGGTTGAGGCCCTGTGGAAAGGCCTGTGACCCTGTATAGGGGTCTGTGGCCCCGCAGAGGGGCATGTGGCGATGTAAAGAGAGCTGGAGGGAGTTGTGGCCTGAGGAAAAGGCCATGTGGAACGGGCTGGAGAGGCCTGTGGAAGGCTCTGGAGTAAGATTTGAGCCTATGAAGTCCTTTGCAGTAAACAACATGCAACATGATTGCCTGTGGAGAGAGCTGGAGGGGCTTGTGGCACTGTGGAAAGGCCTGTGGCCCAGTAGGAGCCTGTGGTCCTGTGGAGAGAGCTGAAGGTGTTGTGGCTCTGTGGAAAGGCCTGTGACCCTGTATAGGGGTCCGTTGCCCTGTGGAGAGAGCTGGAGGGGCTCGTGCCATATGGAAATGACTATAGCCATGTAGAAAGGCCTTTTGGCCTTGAAGAGGGCGCTTGTGCCCTGCAGACGGGCCCTGTGACTCTGTGGAGAGAGCTGTTGGGAGTTGTAGCCGTGTGGAAAGTGCATTTGGCCCTGTGGAGGTGAGCTATGGCCCTGTAAAGAGAGCTTCTTGTCCTGTGGAGAGAGCTGGAGGGTGTTATGGCCCTGTGGAAAGGTCTGTGGCCCTATGGATAGGCCCTTTAGCCTTGTGGAAAGGGCTGTGGCCCTGTGGTGAGAGCTGGAAGGAGTTGTGGGCTGTGGAAAAGCCTGTGGTCCTGTGGAGACAGCTGAAGGGGTTGAGGCCCTGTGGAAAGGCCTGTGACCCTGTATAGGGGTCTGTGGCCCCGCAGAGGGGCATGTGGCGATGTAAAGAGAGCTGGAGGGAGTTGTGGCCTGAGGAAAAGGCCATGTGGAGCGGGCTGGAGAGGCCTGTGGAAGGCTCTGGAGTAAGATTTGAGCCTATGAAGTCCTTTGCAGTAAACAACATGCAACATGATTGCCTGTGGAGAGAGCTGGAGGGGCTTGTGGCACTGTAGAAAGGCCTGTGGCCCAGTAGGAGCCTGTGGTCCTGTGGAGAGAGCTGAAGGTGTTGTGGCCCTGTGGAAAGGCCTGTGATCCTGTATAGGGGTCTGTTGCCCTGTGGAGAGAGCTGGAGGGGCTCGTGCCTTATGGAAATGACTATGGCCATGTAGAAAGGCCTTTTGGCCTTGAAGAGGGGGCTTGTGCCCTGCAGACGGGCCCTGTGACTCTGTGGAGAGAGCTGTTGGGAGTTGTGGCCGTGTGGAAAGTGCATTTGGCCCTGTGGAGGTGAGCTATGGCCCTGTAAAGAGAGCTTCTTGTCCTGTGGAGAGAGCTGGAGGGTGTTGTGGCCCTGTGGAAAGGTATGTGGCCCTATGGATAGGCCCTTTAGCCTTGTGGAAAGGGCTGTGGCCCTGTGGTGAGAGCTGGAAGGAGTTGTGGGCTGTGGAAAAGCCTGTGGTCCTGTGGAGACAGCTGAAGGGGTTGAGGCCCTGTGGAAAGGCCAGTGACCCTGTATAGGGGTCTGTGGCCCCGCAGAGGGGCATGTGGCGATGTAAAGAGAGCTGGAGGGAGTTGTGGCCTGAGGAAAAGGCCATGTGGAGCCGGCTGGAGGGGCCTGTGGAAGGCTCTGGAGTAAGATTTTGGCCTATGAAGTCCTTTGCAGTAAAAAACATGCAACATGATTGCCTGTGGAGAGAGCTAGAGGGGCTTGTGGCACTGTGGAAAGTCCTGTGGCTCAGTAGGAGCCTGTGGTCCTGTGGAGAGAGCTGAAGGTGTTGTGGTCACTCAATTGAGCCCTTTTAACTGATTAAAGGGGGGCGGAGGAGGCTGTGGCCCTGATGAAAGAGCTCAAAGGGGTTGTAGTCTTGTAGAAGGAGCCTGTGGTCCTGTGGAGAGAGCTGGAGGGGGTTATTGCCTTGGGGAAATGCCTATGGCCCTGAGAAAGGGACCTGTGGCCCTTTGAAAAAGGCCTTTGGCCTTGTAGAGGGGGCTGTTGCCTTGTAAAGGGAGCCTCTGTCCTTTTTGAGAGAGACAGAGGGGGTTGTGGCCTTATGGAAAGGCCTATGACACAGTGAAAGGGCCCTGTCGCCTTGTGGAGAGAGGTGAAGGCGGATGTGGCCCTGTGTATATGCCTGTAAACCTGTTGAAGGAGCCTGCGGTTCTGTGGAGAGAGCTTGAGGGGGGTTATGGCCCTATGGAAATGACTATGGCCCTGTGGAATGGACCTATGGCCCTTTGCAAAGGGCCTTTGGCCTTGTGGAGGGGGCCCTTGCCCTGTAGAAGGAGCCTGTGGCCCTCTTGAGAGAGCCAGAGGAGGTTGTGGCACTATTTAAAGGCCAGTGGCCCTGTAGAAAGGCCCCTTGGCCTTGATGAAGGGGCTTGTGCCCTGCAGACGGGCCCCATGACTCTGTGTAGAGAGCTGGAGGGGGTTGTGGCCATGTGGAAAGTGCATTTGGCCCTGTGGAGGGGAGCTATGGCCCTGTAAAGAGAGCCTGTTGTCCTGTGGAATTGGAGGGGATTGTGGCCCTGTGGAAAGGCTTGTGGCCCGGCAGAAGGAGCCAGTGGTCCTGTGGAGAGAGCTGAAGGGGTTGAGGCCCTGTGGAGAGGCCTGTGACCCTGTATAGGGGTCTGTTGCCCCGCAGAGGGGCATGTGGCGATGTAAAGAGAGCTGTTGGGAGTTGTGGCCATGTGGAAAGTGCATTTGGCCCTGTGGAGGTGAGCTATGGCCCTGTAAAGAGAGCTTCTTGTCCTGTGGAGAGAGCTGGAGGGTGTTGTGGCCCTGTGGAAAGGTATGTGGCCCTATGGATAGGCCCTTTAGCCTTGTGGAAAGGGCTGTGGCCCTGTGGTGAGAGCTGGAAGGAGTTGTGGGCTGTGGAAAAGCCTGTGGTTCTGTGGAGACAGCTGAAGGGGTTGAGGCCCTGTGGAAAGGCCTGTGACCCTGTATAGGGGTCTGTGGCCCCGCAGAGGGGCATGTGGCGATGTAAAGAGAGCTGGAGGGAGTTGTGGCCTGAGGAAAAGGCCATGTGGAGCGGGCTGGAGAGGCCTGTGGAAGGCTCTGGAGTAAGATTTGAGCCTATGAAGTCCTTTGCAGTAAACAACATGCAACATGATTGCCTGTGGAGAGAGCTGGAGGGGCTTGTGGCACTGTGGAAAGGCCTGTGGCCCAGTAGGAGCCTGTGGTCCTGTGGAGAGAGCTGAAGGTGTTGTGGCCCTGTGGAAAGGCCTGTGATCCTGTATAGGGGTCCGTTGCCCTGTGGAGAGAGCTGGAGGGGCTCGTGCCGTATGGAAATGACTATAGCCATGTAGAAAGGCCTTTTGGCCTTGAAGAGGGCGCTTGTGCCCTGCAGACGGGCCCTGTGACTCTGTGGAGAGAGCTGTTGGGAGTTGTAGCCGTGTGGAAAGTGCATTTGGCCCTGTGGAGGTGAGCTATGGCCCTGTAAAGAGAGCTTCTTGTCCTGTGGAGAGAGCTGGAGGGTGTTGTGGCCCTGTGGAAAGGTATGTGGCCCTATGGATAGGCCCTTTAGCCTTGTGGAAAGGGCTGTGGCCCTGTGGTGAGAGCTGGAAGGAGTTGTGGGCTGTGGAAAAGCCTGTGGTCCTGTGGAGACAGCTGAAGGGGTTGAGGCCCTGTGGAAAGGCCTGTGACCCTGTATAGGGGTCTGTGGCCCCGCAGAGGGGCATGTGGCGATGTAAAGAGAGCTGGAGGGAGTTGTGGCCTGAGGAACAGGCCATGTGGAGCGGGCTGGAGAGGCCTGTGGAAGGCTCTGGAGTAAGATTTGAGCCTATGAAGTCCTTTGCAATAAACAACATGCAACATGATTGCCTGTGGAGAGAGCTGGAGGGGCTTGTGGCACTGTGGAAAGGCCTGTGGCCCAGTAGGAGCCTGTGGTCCTGTGGAGAGAGCTGAAGGTGTTGTGGCCCTGTGGAAAGGCCTGTGACCCTGTATAGGGGTCCGTTGCCCTGTGGAGAGAGCTGGAGGGGCTCGTGCCGTATGGAAATGACTATAGCCATGTAGAAAGGCCTTTTGGCCTTGAAGAGGGCGCTTGTGCCCTGCAGACGGGCCCTGTGACTCTGTGGAGAGAGCTGTTGGGAGTTGTAGCCGTGTGGAAAGTGCATTTGGCCCTGTGGAGGTGAGCTATGGCCCTGAAAAGAGAGCTTCTTGTCCTGTGGAGAGAGCTGGAGGGTGTTGTGGCCCTGTGGAAAGGTCTGTGGCCCTATGGATAGGCCCTTTAGCCTTGTGGAAAGGGCTGTGGCCCTGTGGTGAGAGCTGGAAGGAGTTGTGGGCTGTGGAAAAGCCTGTGGTCCTGTGGAGACAGCTGAAGGGGTTGAGGCCCTGTGGAAAGGCCTGTGACCCTGTATAGGGGTCTGTGGCCCCGCAGAGGGGCATGTGGCGATGTAAAGAGAGCTGGAGGGAGTTGTGGCCTGAGGAAAAGGCCATGTGGAGCGGGCTGGAGAGGCCTGTGGAAGGCTCTGGAGTAAGATTTGAGCCTATGAAGTCCTTTGCAGTAAACAACATGCAACATGATTGCCTGTGGAGAGAGCTGGAGGGGCTTGTGGCACTGTGGAAAGGCCTGTGGCCCAGTAGGAGCCTGTGGTCCTGTGGAGAGAGCTGAAGGTGTTGTGGCCCTGTGGAAAGGCCTGTGACCCTGTATAGGGGTCCGTTGCCCTGTGGAGAGAGCTGGAGGGGCTCGTGCCGTATGGAAATGACTATAGCCATGTAGAAAGGCCTTTTGGCCTTGAAGAGGGCGCTTGTGCCCTGCAGACGGGCCCTGTGACTCTGTGGAGAGAGCTGTTGGGAGTTGTAGCCGTGTGGAAAGTGCATTTGGCCCTGTGGAGGTGAGCTATGGCCCTGTAAAGAGAGCTTCTTGTCCTGTGGAGAGAGCTGGAGGGTGTTGTGGCCCTGTGGAAAGGTCTGTGGCCCTATGGATAGGCCCTTTAGCCTTGTGGAAAGGGCTGTGGCCCTGTGGTGAGAGCTGGAAGGAGTTGTGGGCTGTGGAAAAGCCTGTGGTCCTGTGGAGACAGCTGAAGGGGTTGAGGCCCTGTGGAAAGGCCTGTGAACCTGTATAGGGGTCTGTGGCCCCGCAGAGGGGCATGTGGCGATGTAAAGAGAGCTGGAGGGAGTTGTGGCCTGAGGAAAAGGCCATGTGGAGCGGGCTGGAGAGGCCTGTGGAAGGCTCTGGAGTAAGATTTGAGCCTATGAAGTCCTTTGCAGTAAACAACATGCAACATGATTGCCTGTGGAGAGAGCTGGAGGGGCTTGTGGCACTGTAGAAAGGCCTGTGGCCCAGTAGGAGCCTGTGGTCCTGTGGAGAGAGCTGAAGGTGTTGTGGCCCTGTGGAAAGGCCTGTGATCCTGTATAGGGGTCTGTTGCCCTGTGGAGAGAGCTGGAGGGGCTCGTGCCCTATGGAAATGACTATGGCCATGTAGAAAGGCCTTTTGGCCTTGAAGAGGGGGCTTGTGCCCTGCAGACGGGCCCTGTGACTCTGTGGAGAGAGCTGTTGGGAGTTGTGGCCGTGTGGAAAGTGCATTTGGCCCTGTGGAGGTGAGGTATGGCCCTGTAAAGAGAGCTTCTTGTCCTGTGGAGAGAGCTGGAGGGTGTTGTGGCCCTGTGGAAAGGTATGTGGCCCTATGGATAGGCCCTTTAGCCTTGTGGAAAGGGCTGTGGCCCTGTGGTGAGAGCTGGAAGGAGTTGTGGGCTGTGGAAAAGCCTGTGGTCCTGTGGAGACAGCTGAAGGGGTTGAGGCCCTGTGGAAAGGCCTGTGACCCTGTATAGGGGTCTGTGGCCCCGCAGAGGGGCATGTGGCGATGTAAAGAGAGCTGGAGGGAGTTGTGGCCTGAGGAAAAGGCCATGTGGAACGGGCTGGAGAGGCCTGTGGAAGGCTCTGGAGTAAGATTTGAGCCTATGAAGTCCTTTGCAGTAAACAACATGCAACATGATTGCCTGTGGAGAGAGCTGGAGGGGCTTGTGGCACTGTGGAAAGGCCTGTGGCCCAGTAGGAGCCTGTGGTCCTGTGGAGAGAGCTGAAGGTGTTGTGGCTCTGTGGAAAGGCCTGTGACCCTGTATAGGGGTCCGTTGCCCTGTGGAGAGAGCTGGAGGGGCTCGTGCCATATGGAAATGACTATAGCCATGTAGAAAGGCCTTTTGGCCTTGAAGAGGGCGCTTGTGCCCTGCAGACGGGCCCTGTGACTCTGTGGAGAGAGCTGTTGGGAGTTGTAGCCGTGTGGAAAGTGCATTTGGCCCTGTGGAGGTGAGCTATGGCCCTGTAAAGAGAGCTTCTTGTCCTGTGGAGAGAGCTGGAGGGTGTTATGGCCCTGTGGAAAGGTCTGTGGCCCTATGGATAGGCCCTTTAGCCTTGTGGAAAGGGCTGTGGCCCTGTGGTGAGAGCTGGAAGGAGTTGTGGGCTGTGGAAAAGCCTGTGGTCCTGTGGAGACAGCTGAAGGGGTTGAGGCCCTGTGGAAAGGCCTGTGACCCTGTATAGGGGTCTGTGGCCCCGCAGAGGGGCATGTGGCGATGTAAAGAGAGCTGGAGGGAGTTGTGGCCTGAGGAAAAGGCCATGTGGAGCGGGCTGGAGAGGCCTGTGGAAGGCTCTGGAGTAAGATTTGAGCCTATGAAGTCCTTTGCAGTAAACAACATGCAACATGATTGCCTGTGGAGAGAGCTGGAGGGGCTTGTGGCACTGTAGAAAGGCCTGTGGCCCAGTAGGAGCCTGTGGTCCTGTGGAGAGAGCTGAAGGTGTTGTGGCCCTGTGGAAAGGCCTGTGATCCTGTATAGGGGTCTGTTGCCCTGTGGAGAGAGCTGGAGGGGCTCGTGCCTTATGGAAATGACTATGGCCATGTAGAAAGGCCTTTTGGCCTTGAAGAGGGGGCTTGTGCCCTGCAGACGGGCCCTGTGACTCTGTGGAGAGAGCTGTTGGGAGTTGTGGCCGTGTGGAAAGTGCATTTGGCCCTGTGGAGGTGAGCTATGGCCCTGTAAAGAGAGCTTCTTGTCCTGTGGAGAGAGCTGGAGGGTGTTGTGGCCCTGTGGAAAGGTATGTGGCCCTATGGATAGGCCCTTTAGCCTTGTGGAAAGGGCTGTGGCCCTGTGGTGAGAGCTGGAAGGAGTTGTGGGCTGTGGAAAAGCCTGTGGTCCTGTGGAGACAGCTGAAGGGGTTGAGGCCCTGTGGAAAGGCCAGTGACCCTGTATAGGGGTCTGTGGCCCCGCAGAGGGGCATGTGGCGATGTAAAGAGAGCTGGAGGGAGTTGTGGCCTGAGGAAAAGGCCATGTGGAGCCGGCTGGAGGGGCCTGTGGAAGGCTCTGGAGTAAGATTTTGGCCTATGAAGTCCTTTGCAGTAAAAAACATGCAACATGATTGCCTGTGGAGAGAGCTAGAGGGGCTTGTGGCACTGTGGAAAGTCCTGTGGCTCAGTAGGAGCCTGTGGTCCTGTGGAGAGAGCTGAAGGTGTTGTGGTCACTCAATTGAGCCCTTTTAACTGATTAAAGGGGGGCGGAGGAGGCTGTGGCCCTGATGAAAGAGCTCAAAGGGGTTGTAGTCTTGTAGAAGGAGCCTGTGGTCCTGTGGAGAGAGCTGGAGGGGGTTATTGCCTTGGGGAAATGCCTATGGCCCTGAGAAAGGGACCTGTGGCCCTTTGAAAAAGGCCTTTGGCCTTGTAGAGGGGGCTGTTGCCTTGTAAAGGGAGCCTCTGTCCTTTTTGAGAGAGACAGAGGGGGTTGTGGCCTTATGGAAAGGCCTATGACACAGTGAAAGGGCCCTGTCGCCTTGTGGAGAGAGGTGAAGGCGGATGTGGCCCTGTGTATATGCCTGTAAACCTGTTGAAGGAGCCTGCGGTTCTGTGGAGAGAGCTTGAGGGGGGTTATGGCCCTATGGAAATGACTATGGCCCTGTGGAATGGACCTATGGCCCTTTGCAAAGGGCCTTTGGCCTTGTGGAGGGGGCCCTTGCCCTGTAGAAGGAGCCTGTGGCCCTCTTGAGAGAGCCAGAGGAGGTTGTGGCACTATTTAAAGGCCAGTGGCCCTGTAGAAAGGCCCCTTGGCCTTGATGAAGGGGCTTGTGCCCTGCAGACGGGCCCCATGACTCTGTGTAGAGAGCTGGAGGGGGTTGTGGCCATGTGGAAAGTGCATTTGGCCCTGTGGAGGGGAGCTATGGCCCTGTAAAGAGAGCCTGTTGTCCTGTGGAATTGGAGGGGATTGTGGCCCTGTGGAAAGGCTTGTGGCCCGGCAGAAGGAGCCAGTGGTCCTGTGGAGAGAGCTGAAGGGGTTGAGGCCCTGTGGAGAGGCCTGTGACCCTGTATAGGGGTCTGTTGCCCCGCAGAGGGGCATGTGGCGATGTAAAGAGAGCTGGATGGAGTTGTGGCCTGTGGAAAAGGCCATGTGGAGCGTGCTGGAGGGGCCTGTGGAAGGCTCTGGAGTAAGATGAAGGCCTATGAAGTCCTTTGCAGTAAACATCTAAATTTTCAAGCTTCGTGTCCGATTTGCAACAGGGTTGACTCCAATGTTGCCGAACTGCAACAAAAATTGACTCTTGATGCAAAAGTGCAACATGATTGCCTGTGGAGAGAGCTGGATGGTGCTTGTGGCACTATGGAAAGACCTGTGGCCCGGTAGTAGCCTGTGGTCCTGTGGAGAGAGCTGAAGGTGTTGTGGCCCTGTGGAAAGGCCTGTGACCCTGTATAGGGGTCCGTTGCCCTGTGGAGAGAGCTGGAGGGGCTTGTGCCCTATGGAAATGACTATGGCCATGTAGAAAGGCCCTTTGGCCTTGAAGAGGGGGCTTGTGTCCTGCAGACGGGCCCTGTGTCTCTGTGGAGAGAGCTAAAGGGGGCTGTGGCCGTGCAGAAAGTGCATTTGGCCCTGTGGAGGGGAGTTATGGCTCTGTAAAGAGAGCTTGTTGTCCTGTGGAGAAGAGTTGGAGGGGATTGTGGCCCTGTGGAAATGCTTGTGGCCCGGCAGAAGGAGCCAGTGGTCCTGTGGAGAGAGCTGGAGGGGCTCGTGCCCTATGGAAACGACTATGGCCATGTAGAAAGGCCTTTTGGCCTTGAAGAGGGGGCTTGTGCCCTGCAGACGGGCCCTGTGACTCTGTGGAGAGAGCTGTTGGGAGTTGTGGCCGTGTGGAAAGTGCATTTGGCCCTGTGGAGGTGAGCTATGGCCCTGTAAAGAGAGCTTCTTGTCCTGTGGAGAGAGCTGGAGGGTGTTGTGGCCCTGTGGAAAGGTCTGTGGCCCTATGAATAGGCCCTTTAGCCTTGTGGAAAGGGCTGTGGCCCTGTGGTGAGAGGTGGAAGGAGTTGTGGGCTGTGGAAAAGCCTGTGGTCCTGTGGAGACAGCTGAAGGGGTTGAGGCCCTGTGGAAAGGCCTATGACCCTCTATAGGGGTCTGTGGCCCCGCAGAGGGGCATGTGGCGATGTAAAGAGAGCTGGAGGGAGTTGTGGCCTGAGGAAAAGGCCATGTGGAGCGGGCTGGAGAGGCCTGTGGAAGGCTCTGGAGTAAGATTTGAGCCTATGAAGTCCTTTGCAGTAAACAACATGCAACATGATTGCCTGTGGAGAGAGCTGGAGGGGCTTGTGGCACTGTGGAAAGGCCTGTGGCCCAGTAGGAGCCTGTGGTCCTGTGGAGAGAGCTGAAGGTGTTGTGGCCCTGTGGAAAGGCCTGTGACCCTGTATAGGGGTCCGTTGCCCTGTGGAGAGAGCTGGAGGGGCTCGTGCCGTATGGAAATGACTATGGCCATGTAGAAAGGCCTTTTGGCCTTGAAGAGGGCGCTTGTGCCCTGCAGACGGGCCCTGTGACTCTGTGGAGAGAGCTGTTGGGAGTTGTAGCCGTGTGGAAAGTGCATTTGGCCCTGTGGAGGTGAGCTATGGCCCTGTAAAGAGAGCTTCTTGTCCTGTGGAGAGAGCTGGAGGGTGTTGTGGCCCTGTGGAAAGGTATGTGGCCCTATGGATAGGCCCTTTAGCCTTGTGGAAAGGGCTGTGGCCCTGTGGTGAGAGCTGGAAGGAGTTGTGGGCTGTGGAAAAGCCTGTGGTCCTGTGGAGACAGCTGAAGGGGTTGAGGCCCTGTGGAAAGGCCTGTGACCCTGTATAGGGGTCTGTGGCCCCGCAGAGGGGCATGTGGCGATGTAAAGAGAGCTGGAGGGAGTTGTGGCCTGAGGAAAAGGCCATGTGGAGCGGGCTGGAGAGGCCTGTGGAAGGCTCTGGAGTAAGATTTGAGCCTATGAAGTCCTTTGCAGTAAACAACATGCAACATGATTGCCTGTGGAGAGAGCTGGAGGGGCTTGTGGCACTGTGGAAAGGCCTGTGGCCCAGTAGGAGCCTGTGGTCCTGTGGAGAGAGCTGAAGGTGTTGTGGCCCTGTGGAAATGCCTGTGATCCTGTATAGGGGTCTGTTGCCCTGTGGAGAGAGCTGGAGGGGCTCGTGCCCTATGGAAATGACTATGGCCATGTAGAAAGGCCTTTTGGCCTTGAAGAGGGGGCTTGTGCCCTGCAGACGGGCCCTGTGACTCTGTGGAGAGAGCTGTTGGGAGTTGTGGCCGTGTGGAAAGTGCATTTGGCCCTGTGGAGGTGAGCTATGGCCCTGTAAAGAGAGCTTCTTGTCCTGTGGAGAGAGCTGGAGGGTGTTGTGGCCCTGTGGAAAGGTATGTGGCCCTATGGATAGGCCCTTTAGCCTTGTGGAAAGGGCTGTGGCCCTGTGGTGAGAGCTGGAAGGAGTTGTGGGCTGTGGAAAAGCCTGTGGTCCTGTGGAGACAGCTGAAGGGGTTGAGGCCCTGTGGAAAGGCCTGTGACCCTGTATAGGGGTCTGTGGCCACGCAGAGGGGCATGTGGCGATGTAAAGAGAGCTGGAGGGAGTTGTGGCCTGAGGAAAAGGCCATGTGGAGCGGGCTGGAGAGGCCTGTGGAAGGCTCTGGAGTAAGATTTGAGCCTATGAAGTCCTTTGCAGTAAACAACATGCAACATGATTGCCTGTGGAGAGAGCTGGAGGGGCTTGTGGCACTGTAGAAAGGCCTGTGGCCCAGTAGGAGCCTGTGGTCCTGTGGAGAGAGCTGAAGGTGTTGTGGCCCTGTGGAAAGGCCTGTGATCCTGTATAGGGGTCTGTTGCCCTGTGGAGAGAGCTGGAGGGGCTCGTGCCCTATGGAAATGACTATGGCCATGTAGAAAGGCCTTTTGGCCTTGAAGAGGGGGCTTGTGCCCTGCAGACGGGCCCTGTGACTCTGTGGAGAGAGCTGTTGGGAGTTGTGGCCGTGTGGAAAGTGCATTTGGCCCTGTGGAGGTGAGCTATGGCCCTGTAAAGAGAGCTTCTTGTCCTGTGGAGAGAGCTGGAGGGTGTTGTGGCCCTGTGGAAAGGTATGTGGCCCTATGGATAGGCCCTTTAGCCTTGTGGAAAGGGCTGTGGCCCTGTGGTGAGAGCTGGAAGGAGTTGTGGGCTGTGGAAAAGCCTGTGGTCCTGTGGAGACAGCTGAAGGGGTTGAGGCCCTGTGGAAAGGCCTGTGACCCTGTATAGGGGTCTGTGGCCACGCAGAGGGGCATGTGGCGATGTAAAGAGAGCTGGAGGGAGTTGTGGCCTGAGGAAAAGGCCATGTGGAGCGGGCTGGAGAGGCCTGTGGAAGGCTCTGGAGTAAGATTTGAGCCTATGAAGTCCTTTGCAGTAAACAACATGCAACATGATTGCCTGTGGAGAGAGCTGGAGGGGCTTGTGGCACTGTAGAAAGGCCTGTGGCCCAGTAGGAGCCTGTGGTCCTGTGGAGAGAGCTGAAGGTGTTGTGGCCCTGTGGAAAGGCCTGTGATCCTGTATAGGGGTCTGTTGCCCTGTGGAGAGAGCTGGAGGGGCTCGTGCCCTATGGAAATGACTATGGCCATGTAGAAAGGCCTTTTGGCCTTGAAGAGGGGGCTTGTGCCCTGCAGACGGGCCCTGTGACTCTGTGGAGAGAGCTGTTGGGAGTTGTGGCCGTGTGGAAAGTGCATTTGGCCCTGTGGAGGTGAGCTATGGCCCTGTAAAGAGAGCTTCTTGTCCTGTGGAGAGAGCTGGAGGGTGTTGTGGCCCTGTGGAAAGGTATGTGGCCCTATGGATAGGCCCTTTAGCCTTGTGGAAAGGGCTGTGGCCCTGTGGTGAGAGCTGGAAGGAGTTGTGGGCTGTGGAAAAGCCTGTGGTCCTGTGGAGACAGCTGAAGGGGTTGAGGCCCTGTGGAAAGGCCTGTGACCCTGTATAGGGGTCTGTGGCCCCGCAGAGGGGCATGTGGCGATGTAAAGAGAGCTGGAGGGAGTTGTGGCCTGAGGAAAAGGCCATGTGGAGCGGGCTGGAGAGGCCTGTGGAAGGCTCTGGAGTAAGATTTGAGCCTATGAAGTCCTTTGCAGTAAACAACATGCAACATGATTGCCTGTGGAGAGAGCTGGAGGGGCTTGTGGCACTATGGAAAGGCCTGTGGCCCAGTAGGAGCCTGTGGTCCTGTGGAGAGAGCTGAAGGTGTTGTGGCCCTGTGGAAAGGCCTGTGACCCTGTATAGGGGTCCGTTGCCCTGTGGAGAGAGCTGGAGGGGCTCGTGCCGTATGGAAATGACTATAGCCATGTAGAAAGGCCTTTTGGCCTTGAAGAGGGCGCTTGTGCCCTGCAGACGGGCCCTGTGACTCTGTGGAGAGAGCTGTTGGGAGTTGTAGCCGTGTGGAAAGTGCATTTGGCCCTGTGGAGGTGAGCTATGGCCCTGTAAAGAGAGCTTCTTGTCCTGTGGAGAGAGCTGGAGGGTGTTGTGGCCCTGTGGAAAGGTATGTGGCCCTATGGATAGGCCCTTTAGCCTTGTGGAAAGGGCTGTGGCCCTGTGGTGAGAGCTGGAAGGAGTTGTGGGCTGTGGAAAAGCCTGTGGTCCTGTGGAGACAGCTGAAGGGGTTGAGGCCCTGTGGAAAGGCCTGTGACCCTGTATAGGGGTCTGTGGCCCCGCAGAGGGGCATGTGGCGATGTAAAGAGAGCTGGAGGGAGTTGTGGCCTGAGGAACAGGCCATGTGGAGCGGGCTGGAGAGGCCTGTGGAAGGCTCTGGAGTAAGATTTGAGCCTATGAAGTCCTTTGCAGTAAACAACATGCAACATGATTGCCTGTGGAGAGAGCTGGAGGGGCTTGTGGCACTGTGGAAAGGCCTGTGGCCCAGTAGGAGCCTGTGGTCCTGTGGAGAGAGCTGAAGGTGTTGTGGCCCTGTGGAAAGGCCTGTGACCCTGTATAGGGGTCCGTTGCCCTGTGGAGAGAGCTGGAGGGGCTCGTGCCGTATGGAAATGACTATAGCCATGTAGAAAGGCCTTTTGGCCTTGAAGAGGGCGCTTGTGCCCTGCAGACGGGCCCTGTGACTCTGTGGAGAGAGCTGTTGGGAGTTGTAGCCGTGTGGAAAGTGCATTTGGCCCTGTGGAGGTGAGCTATGGCCCTGTAAAGAGAGCTTCTTGTCCTGTGGAGAGAGCTGGAGGGTGTTGTGGCCCTGTGGAAAGGTCTGTGGCCCTATGGATAGGCCCTTTAGCCTTGTGGAAAGGGCTGTGGCCCTGTGGTGAGAGCTGGAAGGAGTTGTGGGCTGTGGAAAAGCCTGTGGTCCTGTGGAGACAGCTGAAGGGGTTGAGGCCCTGTGGAAAGGCCTGTGACCCTGTATAGGGGTCTGTGGCCCCGCAGAGGGGCATGTGGCGATGTAAAGAGAGCTGGAGGGAGTTGTGGCCTGAGGAAAAGGCCATGTGGAGCAGGCTGGAGAGGCCTGTGGAAGGCTCTGGAGTAAGATTTGAGCCTATGAAGTCCTTTGCAGTAAACAACATGCAACATGATTGCCTGTGGAGAGAGCTGGAGG
Organism: Phyllobates terribilis; assembly: GCF_046119375.1. Taxonomy (NCBI): domain Eukaryota; kingdom Metazoa; phylum Chordata; class Amphibia; order Anura; family Dendrobatidae; genus Phyllobates; species Phyllobates terribilis. The sequence goes on from NW_027363139.1 coordinate 966,484, forward strand.
GGCTTGTGGCACTGTGGAAAGGCCTGTGGCCCAGTAGGAGCCTGTGGTCCTGTGGAGAGAGCTGAAGGTGTTGTGGCCCTGTGGAAAGGCCTGTGACCCTGTATAGGGGTCCGTTGCCCTGTGGAGAGAGCTGGAGGGGCTCGTGCCGTATGGAAATGACTATAGCCATGTAGAAAGGCCTTTTGGCCTTGAAGAGGGCGCTTGTGCCCTGCAGACGGGCCCTGTGACTCTGTGGAGAGAGCTGTTGGGAGTTGTAGCCGTGTGGAAAGTGCATTTGGCCCTGTGGAGGTGAGCTATGGCCCTGTAAAGAGAGCTTCTTGTCCTGTGGAGAGAGCTGGAGGGTGTTGTGGCCCTGTGGAAAGGTCTGTGGCCCTATGGATAGGCCCTTTAGCCTTGTGGAAAGGGCTGTGGCCCTGTGGTGAGAGCTGGAAGGAGTTGTGGGCTGTGGAAAAGCCTGTGGTCCTGTGGAGACAGCTGAAGGGGTTGAGGCCCTGTGGAAAGGCCTGTGACCCTGTATAGGGGTCTGTGGCCCCGCAGAGGGGCATGTGGCGATGTAAAGAGAGCTGGAGGGAGTTGTGGCCTGAGGAAAAGGCCATGTGGAGCGGGCTGGAGAGGCCTGTGGAAGGCTCTGGAGTAAGATTTGAGCCTATGAAGTCCTTTGCAGTAAACAACATGCAACATGATTGCCTGTGGAGAGAGCTGGAGGGGCTTGTGGCACTGTAGAAAGGCCTGTGGCCCAGTAGGAGCCTGTGGTCCTGTGGAGAGAGCTGAAGGTGTTGTGGCCCTGTGGAAAGGTCTGTGATCCTGTATAGGGGTCTGTTGCCCTGTGGAGAGAGCTGGAGGGGCTCGTGCCCTATGGAAATGACTATGGCCATGTAGAAAGGCCTTTTGGCCTTGAAGAGGGGGCTTGTGCCCTGCAGACGGGCCCTGTGACTCTGTGGAGAGAGCTGTTGGGAGTTGTGGCCGTGTGGAAAGTGCATTTGGCCCTGTGGAGGTGAGCTATGGCCCTGTAAAGAGAGCTTCTTGTCCTGTGGAGAGAGCTGGAGGGTGTTGTGGCCCTGTGGAAAGGTATGTGGCCCTATGGATAGGCCCTTTAGCCTTGTGGAAAGGGCTGTGGCCCTGTGGTGAGAGCTGGAAGGAGTTGTGGGCTGTGGAAAAGCCTGTGGTCCTGTGGAGACAGCTGAAGGGGTTGAGGCCCTGTGGAAAGGCCTGTGACCCTGTATAGGGGTCTGTGGCCCCGCAGAGGGGCATGTGGCGATGTAAAGAGAGCTGGAGGGAGTTGTGGCCTGAGGAAAAGGCCATGTGGAGCGGGCTGGAGAGGCCTGTGGAAGGCTCTGGAGTAAGATTTGAGCCTATGAAGTCCTTTGCAGTAAACAACATGCAACATGATTGCCTGTGGAGAGAGCTGGAGGGGCTTGTGGCACTGTGGAAAGGCCTGTGGCCCAGTAGGAGCCTGTGGTCCTGTGGAGAGAGCTGAAGGTGTTGTGGCCCTGTGGAAAGGCCTGTGATTGTGTATAGGGGTCCGTTGCCCTGTGGAGAGAGCTGGAGGGGCTTGTGCCCTATGGAAATGACTATGGCCATGTAGAAAGGCCCTTTGGCCTTGAAGAGGGGGCTTGTGTCCTGCAGATGGGCCCTGTGTCTCTGTGGAGAGAGCTAAAGGGGGCTGTGGCCGTGCAGAAAGTGCATTTGGCCCTGTGGAGGGGAGCTATGGCCCTGTAAAGAGAGCTTGTTGTCCTGTGGAGAAGAGTTCGAGGGGATTGTGGCCCTGTGGAAATGCTTGTGGCCCGGCAGAAGGAGCCAGTGGTCCTGTGGAGAGAGCTGAAGGGGTTGAGGCCCTGTGGAAAGGCCTGTGACCCTGTATAGGGGTCTGTGGCCCCGCAGAGGGGCATGTGGCGATGTAAAGAGAGCTGGAGGGAGTTGTGGCCTGCGGAAAAGGCCATGTGGAGCGGGCTGGAGGGGCCTGTGGAAGGGTCTGAAGTAAGATTTGGGCTTATGAAGTCCTTTTTTCGGTAAACAACATGCAACATGATTGCCTGTGGAGAGAGCTAGAGGGACTTGTAGCACTGTGTAAAAGCCTGTGGCCGGGTAGGAGCCTGTGGTCCTGTGGAGAGAGCTGAAGGTGTTGTGGCCCTGTGGAAAGGCCTGTGACCCTGTATAGCGGTCCGTTGCCCTGTGGAGAGAGCTGGAGGGGCTCGTGCCCTATGGAAATGACTATGGCCATGCAGAAAGGCCTTTTGGCTTTGAAGAGGGGGCTTGTGCCCTGCAGACGGGCCCTGTGACTCTGTGGAGAGGGCTGTTGGGAGTTGTGGCCGTGTGGAAAGTGCATTTGGCCCTGTGGAGGTGAGCTATGGCCCTGTAAAGAGAGCTTCTTGTCCTGTGGAGAGAGCTGGAGGGTGTTGTGGCCATGTGGAAAGGTCTGTGGCCCTATGGATAGGCCCTTTGGCCTTGTGGAAGGGGCTGTGGCCCTGTGGTGAGAGGTGGAAGGAGTTGTGGGCTGTGGAAAAGCCTGTGGTCCTGTGGAGACAGCTGAAGGGGTTGAGGCCCTGTGGAAAGGCCTGTGACCCTGTATAGGGGTCTGTGGCCCCGCAGAGGGGCATGTAGCGATGTAAAGAGAGCTGGAGGGAGTTGTGGCCTGAGGAAAAGGCCATGTGGAGCGGGCTGGAAAGGCCTGTGGAAGGCTCTGGAGTAAGATTTGGGCCTATGAAGTCCTTTGCAGTAAACAATATGCAACATGATTGCCTGTGGAGAGAGCTGGAGGGGCTTGTGGCACTGTAGAAAGGCATGTGGCCCAGTAGGAGCCTGTGGTCCTGTGGAGAGAGCTGAAGGTGTTGTGGCCCTGTGGAAAGGCCTGTGACCCTGTATAGGGGTCCGTTGCCCTGTGGAGAGAGCTGGAGGGGCTCGTGCCCTATGGAAATGACTATGGCCATGTAGAAAGGCCTTTTGGCCTTGAAGAGGGGGCTTGTGCCCTGCAGACGGGCCTTGTGTCTCTGTGGAGAGAGCTAAAGGGGGCTGTGTCCATGCAGAAAGTGCATGTGGAGGGGAGCTATGGCCCGGTAAAGAGAGCTTGTTGTCCTGCGGAGAAGAGTTGGAGGGGATTGTGGCCCTGTGGAAAGGCTTGTAGCCCGGCAGAAGGAGGCAGCGGTCCTGTGGAGAGAGCTGAAGGGGTTGAGGCCCTGTGGAAAGGCATGTGACGCTGTATAGGGGTCTGTGGCCCCGCAGAGGGGCATGTGGCGATGTAAAGAGAGCTGGAGGGAGTTGTGGCCTGAGGAAAAGGCCATGTGGAGTGGGCTGGAGGGGCCTGTGGAAGGCTCTGGAGTAAGATTTGGGCCTATGAAGTCCTCTGCAGTAAACAACATGCAACATGATTGCCTGTGGAGAGAGCTGAAGGTTTTGTGGCCCTGTGGAAAGGCCTGTGACCCTGTACAGGGGTCCGTTGCCCTGTGGAGAGAGCTGGAGGTGCTTGTGCCCTATGGGAATGACTATGGCCATGTAGAAAGGCCTTTTGGCTTTGAAGAGGAGGCTTGTGCCCTGCAGACGGGCCCTGTGACACTGTGGAGAGGGCTGTTGGTGTTATGTTCTGCTACCAAAGCTAAGGAAAGAGAGGAGATCTGTCCCTACTATAAGACTCAGCTGAATCCCTACGATGTAACAGGGAACCTGATCCTGCTGCGATCAGACCTGCTAAAGTCCTAATCTAGTCTGTACGGAGACCTATAGATTTGGGGAGGGAATCCCTACAAGTACTAAGGACTGGGAGGAATATGGGACACCTCCTAACAGAAATAGTAGCAGACAGACGAACAAACAAAATAGATAGAACCTAGAGGTCCGTAGACCAAGCAAACTAACAGAGTTAGATACAGAGCACAGGCTAGCTAGAAAGTAGATATACAATGAAGTCCAGCAAAGCCAGAAGGGCGGAGCAGGATTAAATAGGCCAACAAGGTCATGTGACCAGCAAAGGAAAAAAAACCTAACAGCAAGGTTCTAACAGTACCCCCCCTTCTAAGAGGATCCTCCGGATCCCCTAGGACCAGGCTTATCAGGAAATCTCCTGTGAAACGCTCTGATAAGTCTGGACGCGGAAACATCATCTGACCTCACCCAAGAGTTATCCTCAGGTCCGAAACCTTTCCAGGCCACAAGATACTGCAAACTACCTCTATACCGTCTAGAGTCAAGGATGCGAGAAATTTCATATTCCCCGTCCTCCACCACCGGAGGAACAGAGGCAGAGGCGTCACCATCCGACACAACAGCTTTTTTTAACAGAGAGACATGAAAGACCGGATTAATTCTCCAGGAGGTAGGAACCTCCAACCTAACAGCAGATTGGTTGACAACCTGAAGCACCTTAAAGAGCCCTACAAACTTGGGACCCAATTTCTTAGAAGGAATCCTCAACCGCAGATTCCTAGAGGACAACCAAACCATGTCACCAACAGCGAACAAAACCTCCTGTCGTTTCCTATCAAAGTAGTCTTTAGATTTTCTGTTGGCCTCCTGAAGATTACCACGCACATCCGTCCAAACTCTTTCCAAATCACCGGAAAAATTCTCCTCCTCAGGCACGGCAGATCCCAACTTGGAGAACGACCCAAACGACGGATGTCTCCCAGAACAACAAAAAAAAGGCGAACAACCAGCAGAAGAAGATGTATGATTGTTCAGAGCAAATTCGGCAAGTGGCAGAAACTCAGACCACCCCTCTTGATTGTCTGCCACAAAACAACGCAAGAACTGCTCAACATCCTGGTTTTTCCTTTCTGTCTGGCCATTAGATTCAGGATGATATCCGGACGAAAACGATAAATGAATTCCCAACCTGTCACAAAAGGCACGCCAAAAACGAGCCACGAACTGAGGACCCCTATCAGAAACAATGTCAGTAGGAACGCCATGAAGTCTGACAATTTCCTTGACAAAGGCCTTAGCGAGAGTTTTAGCGCAGGGCAGTTTGACGAAGGGAACCAAGTGACACATCTTGCTAAAACGGTCCACGACCACCCAGATGACAGTAAAACCCTCAGAGGGGGGAAGGTCAGTTATAAAGTCCATAGCCAAATGTGTCCAAGGAGCACTGGGGACCTCCAAAGGACAAAGCAACCCCGCAGCAGGAGTATGTGAGGACTTAGATCTAGCACATATAGTACATTGGCGCACCCACTTAATGACTTCCTTCTGCCATCCAGGCCACCAAAAACTGCGACCCACCAGTCTCTTGGTCTCAGAGATTCCGGGATGACCTGCCAACCGAGATTCGTGACACTCAACAAACAAATCTCTCCTAAAGGTCCCAGGCACAAACAACCTCCCATGAGGAGTGTTAGATGGGGCATTCTCCTGAGCTTTAAGAATCTCATCTTCCAAAACGGAGTCTAAAGCAGCTATCACAACACCTTCTTGTAAAATGTTTTCCTCTTTCTCAGCACCGACTATGGGAGAAAAACTGCGAGACAAGGCATCCGCCTTAACATTCTTAGTACCAGGGATGTAAGTAACGGAGAAATTAAACCGCGAGAAAAACAGTGCCCACCTAGCCTGACGGGCATTCAGGCGCTTGGCAGCGTCAAGATATATCAGATTTTTATGATCCGTAAGAACCTGAACGGGAAATTCCGCACCTTCCAAGAAGTGGCGCCAGTGTTCAAATGCGAGTTTAATAGCCAATAATTCCCGATTACCAATATCGTAATTCAATTCAGTCTCCGAAAATTTTTTTGAAAAAAATGCACAGGGATGTAATCCATCCCCGTTATCCTGAGACAATACTGCGCCAACCCCCACAGAGGAAGCATCAACCTCAACCAAAAACGGCCTAGTAACATCAGGCTGCATAAGGATGGGAACAGAGGTGAACCTCTCCTTGAGATACACAAAAGCTTCAATGGCCTCAGAAGACCACTGAACCGCATCAGCACCTTTCCTGGTGAGATCAGTCAGAGGTTTGACAATACTAGAAAAATTTTTTATGAATTTTCTATAGTAATTGGCGAAACCCAAAAACCTCTGTATTGATTTCAAACCAATAGGCCTAGGCCATTCCTGCACAGCCTGAACCTTAACCGGATCCATCTCAAAACCTTTGCTGGAGATAATGTAGCCCAAAAAACTAATTCTCTGTACAGCGAACTCACATTTCTCCAGCTTAGCAAAAAGCGAATTGTCCATTAATAACTGTAATACCTCACGCACGCTCCGCCAATGAGACTCCAGATCTGGCGAATAAATCAGAATCTCATCCAAATACACAACCACATTTTTACCGATCAAAGGTCTAAGGATGTCATTAATCAGATTCTGAAAAAATGCAGGAGCATTAGTAAGACCAAAAGGCATAACCAGATTCTCAAAATGACCCACAGGAGTGTTAAAAGCAGTCTTCCATTCATCACCCTCCTTCATGCGCAACAGATTGTATGCCCCCTTAAGGTCAATTTTAGAGAACCACTTGGCCCCCAATAACTGGTTAAACAGATCAGGAATCAATGGCAGTGGGTAAGGATTGCGTACCGTAATTTTGTTAATCTCACGAAAATCCAGACAAGGACGTAAACCGCCGTCCTTTTTTTTTACAAAAAAAAATCCAACCGCCACAGGAGACTTAGAGGGCCTAATGTGACCGGCGGCCAAACTTGTCTGTATGTATTCCTCCAAAGCCTTCCTCTCAGGAATAGTAAGGTTAAATAAACGACTTTTAGGAAGAGTCGCTCCAGGGACAAATTCAATAGAACAATCATAGTCTCTATGGCAGGGGTCTCAAACTCGGCTGGGTATATGGGCCGCACATGGAAAAAATTTGAATTTGGGGGGCCGCATTCTTTGTTCAATGTGACATTTTTAGTGATACCATTTTTTTTGTATACACCTTTTGAACATTTTTGCCGTGTTTATTTTTTTATGGCTTGGGTCGTTATGGATGTGGCGATAATAAACGTGCACTTTTTTGTGTTTACTTTAGTTTACATATAAAACAGCATTTTTAGTGCCCAATATTTTTTCATGCTTTATTTTATTTTTTATTTTTTTTACAATTTTATTTCCCTCAATTGGCCACATACAGTAATATTGTCTTACAATTAGCATCATATAGTAATAATGGAAAACATCTTGTAGTAATGTTCCCCATCCAAGTCCCCATCTTGTACTAATGTGCCCCATCCAGGTCCCCATCCTGTGGCTATGTGCCCCATCCAGGTCCCCATCCTGTGGCAACGTTCCCCATCCTGGCGCCCATCTTGTACTAATGTGCCTCATCCAGGTCCCCATCTTGGGGCTATGTGCCCCATCCAGGTCCCCATCCTGTGGCAATGTGCCCCATCCAGGTCCCCATCTTGTGGCTATGTGCCCCATCCAGGTCCCCATCTTGTGGCTATGTGCCCCATCCAGGTCCCCATCCTGTGGCTATGTGCCCCATCCAGGTCCCCATCCTGTGGCAATGTGCCCCATCCAGGTCCCCTCTTGTGGCTATGTGCCCCATCCAGGTCCCCATCTTGTGGCTATGTGCCCCATCCAGGTCCCCATCCTGTGGCTATGTGCCCCATCCAGGTCCCCATCCTGTGGCTATGTGCCCCATCCAGGTCCCCTCTTGTGGCTATGTGCCCCATCCAGGTCCCCTCTTGTGGCTATGTGCCCCATCCAGGTCCCCATCCTGTGGCTATGTGCCCCATCCAGGTCCCCTCTTGTGGCTATGTGCCCCATCCAGGTCCCCATCTTGTGGCTATGTGCCCCATCCAGGTCCCCTCTTGTGGCTATGTGCCCCATCCAGGTCCACATCTTGAGGCTCTGTGCCCCATCCAGGTCCCCTCTTGTGGCTCTGTGCCCCATCCAGGTCCCCTCTTGTGGCTATGTGCCCCATCCAGGTCCCCTCTTGTGGCTATGTGCCCCATCCAGGTCCCCTCTTGTGGCTATGTGCCCCATCCAGGTCCCCTCTTGTGGCTATGTGCCCCATCCAGGTCCCCTCTTGTGGCTATGTGCCCCATCCAGGTCCCCTCTTGTGGCTATGTGCCCCATCCAGGTCCCCTCTTGTGGCTATGTGCCCCATCCAGGTCCCCTCTTTTGGCTCTGTGCCCCCTGTGCTGTTCTTCACACACATAAAATAGAAAAAAAAAAAAGATGATTCTCACCTGTCCTCCGTTCCCTCGGCGGCCTTCCTGCAGATGTGGCCCGCAGGCACCACAGAGTCCGACCCCTTGACGATCCCGACCTGGTCCAGGAGGAGCCGCCGACAGCAGCGCTGCATTGCCGCACAGAGACTGTCTCCCAGCACAGCATTTTCAATGTCAGCCGCCGGCCAATCAGAGGCCAGCAGCTGACATCTGCATATGGCAATGACGTCATACTCGCTGCGCCGACACGCAGATATCAGCTGCTGGCCTCTGATTGGCCAGCGGCTGGCATTGGAAATGCAGTGCTGGGAAACAGTCTCTGTGCGGCAATGCAGCGCTGCTGTCGGCGGCTCCTCCTGGACCAGGTCGGGATCATCAAGGGGTCTGTGCCTGCGGGCCGCATAAAGCAGCCTCAGGGGCCGCATGCGGCCCGCGGGCCGCGTGTTTGAGACCCCTGCTCTATGGGGAGGCAAAACCTGCGACTCTTTCTCAGAAAAAACTCTCCAAAAATCCTGAATAGGAACAGGCAATTCTCCCCTATCCAAAGCTGCAATACGCCCGTTACAACACTTGTCATAACATTTATGGCTCCAGGATTTAATTTCACTGGTAGACCAATCCAGTACAGGATTGTGAAATTTTAACCAGGGCAAACCCAATATTACTGGAGAAGGCAAGTTATTCAACACTACCAAATCCAATTTCTCATGGTGAACACCATTAATAGTGAGAGGAAATTCACTGACCTTGAGAGTAATATTCTTCAAAGGGGAGCCATCCACAGAAACCACAGCAATGGGGAATGATAAAGGTTCAGGTTTTAAATTGAGTTTTTCCACGAATCCCCCATCAATTACATTCAGTGTAGACCCGCAATCAACAAACACCCGAAATTCCATTAATTTTTCCTGAGCAATCGTGGAAGCAGCTAAAAATATACCCTTGGAATTTAAACAGGCAATACGGGCGTGACTGACCATTTTTTTTTCTTTCTTCATACGAAGCTCACAGCCTTTAATCAAATGACCAGATTTCCCGCAATAGAAACACAAGCCTTCTGAAAAACGACGGTGTTTTTCTTGAGAGCGAGGTGCCACCGATCCAATCTCCATCGGTTCACCACTGTTAGTACACACATTATCATAACCAGAAACTGACATAGCAGAGGATTTGCTCTCATTAACCCTAGCACGCAGTCTTCTGTCCACCCGTATAGCTAATTGCATAGCCTGTTGCAAATCCTCAGGTGTAGGATAAGCAATTAGCAGGTCTTTAACCTTTTCACTGAGCCCAGCAAGAAATAGACTTTTCAGAGCAGAATCGTTCCACCCTGTTTGAGTGGACCAACGACGAAAATGTGTACAATATTTTTCCATATTACCTGATCCTTGTTTTAAACGTCTCAACTCAGTCTCAGCTGATGCGACACGGTCAGGATCATCATATAATAGTCCTAAAGCAGAAAAAAAACTATCCACTGATCTGAAGCATGTATCACTAGGTTGCAAAGAAAAGGCCCACTCCTGAGGCTCTTTGCGCAAAAGTGACATTATGAACCCTACGCGCTGGGATTCATCCCCAGAGGACTTGGGTCTCAAACGAAAATACAATAAGCAAGCATTTTTAAATGAAAAAAATTCTCGATGTTCACCAAAAAATAAATCCGGCAAACATACCTTAGGCTCCAAGAAATATGCTCCAGGACAGTTACTCACGTGCTGACGGAGCTCGGCAACTTCCAGAGAGAGTCCCTGCAGGTGTTTAGCCAAATCCTGAACCGACACCATGATGGAACAAAAAAAAATCTTTCCTTAGAGAATTTACAGGCTGGACTTACTGTTATGTTCTGCTACCAAAGCTAAGGAAAGAGAGGAGATCTGTCCCTACTATAAGACTCAGCTGAATCCCTACGATGTAACAGGGAACCTGATCCTGCTGCGATCAGACCTGCTAAAGTCCTAATCTAGTCTGTACGGAGACCTATAGATTTGGGGAGGGAATCCCTACAAGTACTAAGGACTGGGAGGAATATGGGACACCTCCTAACAGAAATAGTAGCAGACAGACGAACAAACAAAATATATAGAACCTAGAGGTCCGTAGACCAAGCAAACTAACAGAGTTAGATACAGAGCACAGGCTAGCTAGAAAGTAGATATACAATGAAGTCCAGCAAAGCCAGAAGGGCGGAGCAGGATTAAATAGGCCAACAAGGTCATGTGACCAGCAAAGGAAAAAAAACCTAACAGCAAGGTTCTAACAGTTGGGAGTTGTGGCCGTGTGGAAAGTGCATTTGGCCCTGTGGAGGTGAGCTATGGCCCTGTAAAGAGAGCTTCTTGTCCTGTGGAGAGAGCTGGAGGGTGTTGTGGCCCTGTGGAAAGGTCTGTGGCCCTATGAATAGGCCCTTTAGCCTTGTGGAAGGGGCTGTGGCCCTGTGGTGAGAGGTGGAAGGAGTTGTGGGCTGTGGAAAAGCCTGTGGTCCTGTGGAGACAGCTGAAGGGGTTGAGGCCCTGTGGAAAGGCCTGTGACCCTGTATAGGGGTCTGTGGCCCCGCAGAGGGGCATGTGGCGATGTAAAGAGAGCTGGAGGGAGTTGTGGCCTGAGGAAAAGGCCATGTGGAGCGGGCTGGAGAGGCCTGTGGAAGGCTCTGGAGTAAGATTTGGGCCTATGAAGTCCTTTGCAGTAAACAACATGCAACATGATTGCCTGTGGAGAGAACTGGAGGGGCTTGTGGCACTGTGGAAAGGCCTGTGGCCCAGTAGGAGCCTGTGGTCATGTGGAGAGAGCTGAAGGTGTTGTGGCCCTGTGGAAAGGCCTGTGACCCTGTATAGGGGTCCGTTGCCCTGTGGAGAGAGCTGGAGGGGCTCGTGCCCTATGGAAATGACTATGGCCATGTAGAAAGGCCTTTTGGCCTTGAAGAGGGGGCTTGTGCTCTGCAGACGGGCCTTGTGTCTCTGTGGAGAGAGCTAAATGGGGCTGTGTCCATGCAGAAAGTGCATTTGGCCCTGTGGAGGGGAGCTATGGCCCTGTAATGAGAGCTTGTTGTCCTGTGGAGAAGAGTTGGAGGGGATTGTGGCCCTGTGGAAATGCTTGTGGCCCGGCAGAAGGAGCCTATGGTACTGTGGAGAGAGTTGAAGGGGTTGTTTGCCCGCAGAGGGGCATGTAGTGATGTAAAGAGAGCTGGAGGGAGTTTTGCTCTGCTAAAAAAGGCCATGTGGAGTGGGCTGGAGGGGCCTGTGGAAGGCTCTGGAGTAAGATTGGGGCCTATGAAGTCTTTTGCAGTAAACAACATGCAACATGATTGCCTGTGGAAAGAGCTGGAGGGGCTTGTGGCACTGTGTAAAGGCCTGTGGCCCGGTAGGAGCCTGTGGTCCTGTGGAGAGAGCTGAAGGGGCTTGTGGCCCTGTGGAAAGGCCTGTGACCCTGTATAGTGGTCTGTTGCCCTGTGGAGAGAGCTGGAGGGGCTTGTGGCCCTGAGGAAAGGGCCTATGGCCCTGTGGAGAGAGCTGAAGGTGGGTGCGGCCCTGTGGAAAGGCCTGTGACCCTGAAGAGGGATCTGTGGCCCTTCAAATGGGCCTGTTGCCCTGTGGAGAGAGCTGGAGTGGGTTATGGCCCTGTGGAAATGCCTATGGCACTGCGGAAAGGGACCTCTGGCCCTTTGCAAAGGGTCATTGGCCTTGTGGAGTGGGCTATTGCCCTGTTGACGGGCCTGTGGCCCTGTGTGATTGTTGATAGCCTGACAAATCATCCAATAAAAACTTGCATATTTTTCAAGGATCCTGTAGCTTAAAGATGTTTCCTGACAATTCACTTTAATGTTCAGGAAGCATCCTACAGGAACAAGATTCTTAAAAAATACACAAGTGTTAAACACTGTGTAGCTTTGTGGTTACTTACCAATTAATCTTCTCTGCTGCAACTTGAGTAGTGCTTCTTACCTTTGACCTACAGGAAGAGGTGTGCATGAGAGAGAGTCATTGAGAGGCACATAGAGGCAAAGAGGGGAGCAAAGGGGCAAAGGTAGGCACATAGAGGGATGCAAAAGGTAAATAGAAGCACAGGGAGGGACAGAGAGGCACAGAGACCGATAGAGAGCCACAGATGGGCAAAGACAGAGATTGAGAGGCTCGTGAAGGCACAGAGACAAAAAAAGGCACTTTGGATGGAAAGAAAGCACCAGAGAGAGAGCATGCGAGAGAGTGGTGCAATGGGGAGAGATCAAAAGTGAGCGCCAGTGATGCACTGGAGACTGAGAGAGCACAAAAGAGAGCACTGCACTATAAAGACAGAGGAGTGCCAGAGAGCGGTGCAGTAGGGAGAAAGAGAACACATCAGAGAGTGGTGCACTGGAAAGAGAGTGAAAGAGCACCAGAGAGCATTGCACTGGAGAGAGAGAAAGAGAGAGAGACAGAAAGCAGTGTGCCAGTGTAAAAGGGCACCAGAGAGTGATGCACTGACTGGAAAAATGGTCATTTTTATAGGCAGTTCTACATGTCGGGTTGCTGGACAGCTGGGGGTCATGCTTACCGTTGTTAGGGATGGTAATATATTCTGCTTCCCTAGGCCTGATTTCCAGGGACTGCACTGCTCTGACTGGCAGGAGCACTTTTATGGCTACCTGACCTTTAAATTATTATGGATTCTAGTAATACTGACAAAGCATTAGACTAAACGGCTCAGAAACCTGACGGTAGTAAATGATTGTGCCATTTGAACAGTTGTCAGAATTGTTTCATCATAGCCATAGGACTTCCACTTTATATTTATCTTTAAAATAGTTATTAAAAGGACTCTGTCACCAGGTTTTTGACATCCCATCGGACAGCAGCATAATGTAGAGATAGAAATCCTGATCCAGCAATGTTTCACTTACTGAGCTCCTTGCTGTCATTTTGATAAAATTACTGTTTTCTCTGTTGCAGATTTGGCAGCTCCCAAGTATGACTGGACTACTGGAGTAGTGCTCTAATGATAATCTCCAGATGATTTAACAGTGTTTTAATGCAAACTACACTGAGCAGCCTAGTAAGTGATATATCACTGGAATAAAGATGTCTGTGTCCACATTATGGTGCGCTCAGATGAGATGGCTAAAACCTGGTGACAGAATCCCTTTAACACTAATACAAACAGTACAAATGTTTATAATAAAGAAAATCTTCTCCCATTGCTTCGAGGGCCCCGTTCACCTGGAATTGTAGAACAACCTAGAATAGAAAAGAAACAAATAAAACATGAATTCAGAAACTTTAATAAGACCGGAACTTTAGTCTCCGAAACGCCTCATTCTTTCTTGGGAGCTGATCACTGCCGTCTTCTTAATCTCTTTAAAGGAAAGAAGGGGAATACATATGTTAAAACCGAAATGTTTATTGTTCAAGGACAATGTGAATGAGTATATTGACCAATTACCCTGGGTGTTTCCTTTTCCTCAACTGCATCCCTGTCTTCATGGACCTTGTTGTGACCCTAGGTTCGATTGGTGCTCTCCGCCTGATATAAATAATAACATTACATTTTCTGGGCACTTAGAGTGGTATAAGGATATCTTCTATCAATCCTAAAAGTTTAGGCATCGAGGTTTGTTCTGCGATGGAGATATCATCAATAAACGCCTGTAATATACCCTTCCGCATACTGTCTACAAGTGGCCGCTACTGAGAGCACTTTGCCTGGGTATAGGTGCTGAGGATGCTCAGAAGAACAAGTCATTGTCCATAACATCACAAGCTATGTACAGTTTGCCAACTCCTACTAGCTTGCTTGATTTAATAATATACCCACCTTTGAGTCTTAGTATTTAAATTTGACACACCGAGGTCCTCTGTTTCACCCTGGGCACTGTAGTCTTCAGCTTGCTGGACCATTTGCTCCTCTTCTCCATTGCTCTCTTCTGCTTCTCTTTAGGGGAGATAGAAAACAGAATATTACATTTTATCAACAATTTGGTGAAATAGATCATAACTGCTTTGCAATAAATTACCTTGAGCTGCTGGGTTGAGGTTGATTTTCCGATGATTTCCCTGCTGCCAAGACCAGTGTGTATGCTTGGCAGAGGTCTCCTAACGTTTTTTCTCTGTAATTCCTCTCTGCTGTCATGTTGGAATGACTGAGATATTTGGAGAAAAGATACCTCTGTGTCTCTGTTAAATGTGACACGGTCCATGTTTCACAAGTTTTTCTTGCCACCTGACTAGAGATGGATTTAAGTTTGTACCTAGATAGCAATAGAGTAGATCATAAATACATGGCACAACATCTAATATGTAGGATTTTTAACTTTTAAGACTTACTTCTTCTGGTAGCGATGAAGGTCGGTGGATACATTATATATCTGTCTTCCTGTAGTCGATAAGAAGAATTTATCTGGACTGTCTTTTTTGGCCAGCACCCGTCTCACTTTTTTAAAGTAGATGTTAAACCACTGTAAATAAACAAAACAAAAAACAGTAAACCACTTAATAAAAATTGAGTTGGGCCCTTCAATATTAAGATAAGAAAATTTGAAATAGACTAAATTAATTACTGGAGTCAATGACCGCACCAACGTGAGGGAGGGATGTGCCTAACCAGGAGAGCGAAACCTACAGACTAAAAGGGCAGTATCTCTCCTCCGCCTCAGTTGGATTTCAGAGCATGATAGGAACCACACAATCTAAATATATAGAAAAGTCACCTCACACCAAACATATGTCAGACTATAAACTGCCCACCATTCATTTAAAGTGCAGAACATCTGTGATAAGGGAGAGCATATCTGTTCCTACTGATAATGCATTCTGGATGCTGCTGCAACAAGCATTATTGTTAAGAAAATGCACTATTCTGGACACCGATACTATGGTTTAGCATCCTGGATACTGCAGGGAAATAAGGGAAAGACTCCCAACACACCTGCATGAGGATGTAGCACCAAGTTGTCCTGTAAAATCTGGTTAAAGGGAGGATCTACTAAAAGGGACAGAATGCCACTAATCCTACGGGTTGAAGTCATGACAACTAACAGATCCCTCTCTAATGTGGGTGCCATCGTAGTGACAGGAACATCTTACCTTTTCTTCTTCTTCAGTAAGCACAAAACAGGCTACTTGGTGGGCAGCAGTCTTATGGGATTTAACTCCGACAATTATTAGCTGTTCATTTTGATAGATGTGACGCATCCTCTCTGTCCACTCAGAAACCTGTGAGTCAAGACATGGGAAAGTTAGATAGACATGTGGCTTTAAATCAGGATAATGAGTAGGTTGTTACTTACCGTCATGTTTCTGACAACTCCTGGTCTTTGTAAGTGTTTTAGTATGATTAAGGCCTCAAGGTAATAGAGAATCTCCAACTGATGCACTTCATTTCGGGATCCTCCTTGGACATCCTCGATGGCTTGCAGGAAAGCTGGCTTTGCAACGGTCAGGATCTCCTGGCATTGCTGAGGTGTTTTGTCCAATTTATGCAACTCCAGGTACCTAAGAGAAAGATTAATAAATGTGACTGATAGGTGAGGCCTATTTTTAAGTCATGTATGAAAAATCCTGGCGGGAGAGAGAAAAGAGAAAAAATAATAATTGTGCATACATCTGAAAGGATAAAAATTAGCTGACATACCTTTTGCTGACAACTTCTTTTGCAACTCCCTTGGAAAATTTCTTCTGAATATCCGCAGTCACATACTGGAAATACTTCATTGCCTTGAAGAGTTTTTCATTTTTATCGCGTAAATTGGTTGCAAATAGTTGATAATGTACAAATTTCCGGACATTCTTAATGTAGTTGGTGACAGTTTGGTTGCACAGACCGAGATCTTGAAGGTTTTTGAAAAATAAATGGGCGTTTTCAATCTTTGTCGCAAAGTTGAGGCTCACACGGCGTTTGTTCATAAAGTATAAAAACCTTGACACATTTTCAACAATTTGTTTGTATCTTTCCAGCTTGCAATGGTTCTGCAAATAAGAGGAAAAACCTTTTAATATTGGATGAGACAGAGAATGGTGATCATAATAACCTGCATCTTTCATTTTGATCCTCTTGTCAACAGTCCATTTCTGGCTTGTCATCCTACAAATTTGGAAGAAAGAACAACAGGTCAGAGTAGAAACAAATTAGAACTTTGAGAAAAATACTGTGTAAGCATATACAGCATATATATAGTGACGTCCTGCCAATGGCAGTAGACTATGCAGCCGCTATGGGGCCTGTGAGTCCAGGGTTCCCTGTAACGACGCATTCATGGGGCCCTCACCCAGTGGAAGAATCTGGGGAAATGTCGGGGACCTTGACAGCTGGGGGTTCCACTCACCGTTGTCAGGGGTGGTAAACATTTCTGTGTCCCCAGGCCCGATTTCTGTGGACCCCAGTGCTCTGACTGGCAGCAGCACTTTGCTGGCTGCCTGCCCTTTATACGCAGCATCCACTGCTGAACACTGCGTGTTCTGAAGTTCATCTGTGGGTAAAGCTAGTACATCATCCTCTACTGGCCCACAGATGAAAATCGTAATGGCAGTGCATTTTAGTATGCCCCGCCAAAGCTGTGTGCCCCACAGAGCTGTCTGTGTGTAGGGCACTTTTTTGGCATCCTGTTTTATGGCTGCAATGGAAGGGAAATCTATTGCCTAAAATAGGAGAAAAAATTACTTTGTAAGGGCTGTAAAGTTGTGGGATATGCTATTAATTGTCCCAGTTAAACATTATTTGTATTGTTTTTTTGCTCAATATATATATATATAAATATATCTATATATATATATATATATATATATAGATATATATATATAGATATATATAGATATGTATATATATATAAAAGCATGATGAGTGAGAATGTTACACACACTAACTGACCTCGGCCTGTCTTCATCTGTTTGGCTGGTATTTTCCTCTCTTTCTCTGGTCTCTGGTTGTTGATCGGCTTCACTGTCGGATGTTTCAGAGGATGTATAGTCTTCTGCAGCTGAAAGATGCACCAATTCAGGATTTGATATGGCTCGGCGTGCCGATGTGCCAGTTGATGTAGATGGCTTCTCATCTTCAACAGTCCTGTAAATTATAAAAATCCTTAGTAATAACGTGAAGTACAATCTTGAGTAGGCCAGCAGTGTTGACAATTTTTTAAAGTGGCCTAAAAGCCAGGATGTGCTGAGGCCAAGGCAATGTTTGAGCAAGGGATTAAAGTAAATTCCTTGTATAAATTTACACTGACCTGTAGACATCATAATCCTCTGGGACGGGCGGCTCTTCCTCTGTGACGGACGGCTCTTCCACTGTGACGGGCGGCTCTTCCTCTGTGACGGACGGCTCTTCCTCTGTGACGGATGGCTCTTCCTCTGGGACGGGCGGCTCTTCCTCTGGGACGGGCGGCTCTTCCTCTGGGACGGGCGGCTCTTCCTCTGGGACGGGCAGCTCTTCCTCTGGGACGGGCGGCTCTTCCACTGTGACGGGCGGCTCTTCCTCTGGGACGGGCGGCTCTTCCTCTGGGACGGGCGGCTCTTCCTCTGGGACGGGCGGCTCTTCCTCTGGGACGGGCAGCTCTTCCTCTGGGACGGGCGGCTCTTCCACTGTGACGGGCGGCTCTTCCTCTGGGACGGACGGCTCTTCCACTGTGACGGACGGCTCTTCCTCTGTGACGGACGGCTCTTCCTCTGGGACGGGCGGCTCTTCCTCTGGGACGGGCGGCTCTTCCTCTGGGACGGGCGGCTCTTCCTCTGGGACGGGCAGCTCTTCCTCTGGGACGGGCGGCTCTTCCACTGTGACGGGCGGCTCTTCCTCTGGGACGGACGGCTCTTCCACTGTGACAGACGGCTCTTCCTCTGTGACGGACGGCTCTTCCTCTGGGACGGGCGGCTCTTCCTCTGGGACGGGCGGCTCTTCCACTGTGACGGGCGGCTCTTCCTCTGTGACGGACGGCTCTTCCTCTGTGACGGACAGCTCTTCCTCTGGGACGGGCGGCTCTTCCTCTGGGACGGGCGGCTCTTCCTCTGGGACGGGCGACTCCTCCTCGATGACTGTAGACATTTCCTCCTCAACAGGCAGCACTTCCTCCTCATTAGGCAGCTCTTGCTCACTGGCTGTCAGCTCCTCCTGCACAGGTGATGCCCCCTCATCTTCAACAATCCTGTAAATATAAAATACACGTGATTATTTGGCATAGTTCAGAACATATATGCAAATCTATAAAGCTTACACAAGTATGAACATCAGTATTCAAAGAATAAGATGCTAGTGGGGCATACCTGGCCATAGTTGGTTTCTCGGGTACTATAAACCCTCTGTCCTCCAGGAAGGAGATAAGATCGTCCTTTGTAGTGATCTCTGGAATCTTGTCACAAGGGATATATGTTCCTTTTGTTGCAATTGCTATCAGTGAGTTTCTAGATTCTTTCACTAGCGCATCCTTCTCCTCTTGTGTACAGCATCTAAGGCATTGTCGTGTAAGGTGCTGTGGCAGTTGAGTAAATGCTTTGTAACATAGTGGACATGTCTTCAGCATCCTGAAGCCGCTGTAAAAAAGAAAAATGGAAGATCAGGAACAATATCAGTGAGAATCTAGCTTTTCCACCCACTAATATCAACCAGCATTTTTTATGTTTCAGCAGGATAACTGGATTTCAAAAATCTGATTTTTTTTTACAACAAATACACAGCTCATGAGAAAAGGCACGTCTCATCATTGCCATAGATTTTTTTAAAAAGATGAGGGCTGGCTCTAGAGTGTATTTTGACCACCAATAGCCAGCCCTCATTTTTGGTCACAAAAACGGACAAACGTACACAATTTTTTAAGGAGCAATTGTTTAGCACAAGTTAATGCACTTTTATAGCATACTACACAAATTGTGGCAATATTGTGCACATAACACATGCGGTTTTTTATCATATGCATGTTCCTAGATCTTGCGCAAATCTGAGGTTTTGCAAGAATTATTTAGATTGACAAAGATACCGTGCAAAAAATTAATGTGGTATTGACTATGCAAATGCTTATACAGTTTTGCACATGACCGGCACTCATTTATCAGTCAAAAAGGAGAAAAAACGAGTGAGCGAGCAAGTACATATACAGTTTAAAGCCTTTTCACACTGCAAACTTTGAAAGATACAGAAAGACCGCGCCAAAAACATAAACCCTTTCTGTGACTGAGCCTGAACAATTGCAAGCCTTAACATGATGTTATAATACACTTTCACACCGCAATCCTTCCCCCTCCCCCCACCACAGTAATACAACCAAGCTAAAAAGTTTGCAGAGGTCACAGAGAGGACATCAGATTAGGCACCTGATTCCAGTACAAACTATATGAGTACAAGCATACTTATACACCTGATTCCAGTACAAGCTATATGAGTACAAGTATACTTATACACCTGATTCCAGTACAAGCTATATGAGTACAAGTATACTTATACACCTGATTCCAGTACAAGCTCAGATGATGCTGCAGTATAGTTAGGCACCTGATCCCAATACATGCTGTATGTTAACCTCTTCTGCAAATACTCCCATGGTCTCAGTGTACCCCAGAATGCATGCTGCAATGGTGTCCAGAAAGAGTATTTCTAGAAGCAACACATACCTCTGCAGATTCATATTTCCCTCCCACTCACTATCCCACCAGGTGTACTTACCTTCTTTTGGGCGGCATGGTTGTAATTGGCTAAGGTCACAGCTTCTCTTGTGCACTAATCACCCTTGTTGCTCCTGAGCACTGGATCAAATTAAACTTCCCTCCAAAACTCCTTTTCCCTTTCCTAAAATGATGGTTTATTTGAATGTAAATCATGAATCTGCTCCGATTGGTTAATGCAACTTAGTAGGCGTAGCTTTTTCTTGATGAGAGCTGGCTACAGGTACTTCCAGGACGACCCGTAGCCAGCCCTCACCCTTGGAATAGCTCAATGAGGATGAGAGCTGGCTACAGGTGCCTCCAGGGCGACCCCTAGCCAGCCCTCACCCTTGGAGCAGCTCAATGAGGATGAGAGCTGGCTACAGGTGCCTCCAGGGCGACCCGACCCGTAGCCAGCCCTCACCCTTGGAATAGCTCAATGAGGATGAGAGCTGGCTACAGGTGCCTCCAGGGCGACCCCTAGCCAGCCCTCACCCTTGGAATAGCTCAATGAGGATGAGAGCTGGCTACAGGTTTGATGATACCAAAAGCACTTAAAATTCAATCTGCAACAAAAAAAAGTCGCTCTGACGCCGCCGTTAAGGGCTGCGTCCGTTATCACGCTTATCTGATAAATTACGGAAAAAAAAAGGAAACTTTATAGCTTTTTTGGCGCGCTTATTTCACTGCCTTTTCCTACGCGCCGCCGTTCAGCGCAGCTTCCGTTATCACGCTCATCTAATGAATTATGGAAAAAACGTAAACTTTATAGTTTTTTTGGCGCGCTTATTTCACCGCCCGTTCCTACGCGCCACGGTTCAGTGCACCTTCCGTTATCACGCTCATCTGATGAATTACGGAAAAAAAACGTAAACTTTATAGTTTTTTTGGCGCGCTTATTTCACCGCCCGTTCCTACGCGCCGCCATTCAGTGCAGCATCCGTTATCACGCTCATCTGATGAATTACGGAAAAAAAACGTAAACTTTATAGTTTTTTTGGCGCGCTTATTTCACCGCCCGTTCCTACGCGCCGCCGTTCAACGCAGCTTCCGTTATCACGCTCATCTAATGAATTATGGAAAAAAAACGTACACTTTATAGCTTTTTTGGCGCGCTTATTTCACCGCCCGTTCCTACGCGCCGCCGTTCAGCTCAGCTTCCGTTATCACGCTCATCTGATGAATTACGGAAAAAAAACGTAAATTTTATAGTTTTTTTGGCGCGCTTATTTCACCGCCCGTTCCTACGCGCCGCCGTTCAGCGCAGCGTCCGTTATCACCCTCATCTGATGAATTACGGAAAAAAAAACGTAAACTTTATAGTTTTTTTGGCGCGCTTATTTCACCGCCCGTTCCTATGCGCCGCCGTTCAGCGCAGCGTCCGTTATCACGCTCAATGAGGATGAGAGTTGGCTACAGGTGCCTCCAGGGCGACACGTAGCCAGCCCTCACCCTTCGAATAGCTCAATGAGGATGAGAGCTGGCTACAGGTGTCTCCAGGGCGACCCCTAGCCAGCCCTCACCCTTGGAGCAGCTCAATGAGGATGAGAGCTGGCTACAGGTGCCTCCAGGGCGACCCCTAGCCAGCCCTCACCCTTGGAGCAGCTCAATGAGGATGAGAGCTGGCTACAGGTGCCTCCAGGGCGACCCCTAGCCAGCCCTCACCCTTGGAGCAGCTCAATGAGGATGAGAGCTGGCTACAGGTGCCTCCAGGGTGACCCCTAGCCAGCCCTCACCCTTGGAGCAGCTCAATGAGGATGAGAGCTGGCTACAGGTGCCTCCAGGGCGACCCCTAGCCAGCCCTCACCCTTGGAGCAGCTCAATGAGGATGAGAGCTGGCTACAGGTGCTTCCAGGGCGACCCCTAGCCAGCTCTCACCCTTGGAGCAGCTCAATGAGGATGAGAGCTGGCTACAGGTGCCTCCAGGGCGACCCCTAGCCAGCCCTCACCCTTGGAGCAGCTCAATGAGGATGACAGCTGGCTACAGGTGCCTCCAGGGCGACCCCTAGCCAGCCCTCACCCTTGGAGCAGCTCAATGAGGATGAGAGCTGGCTACAGGTGCCTCCAGGGCGACCCGTAGCCAGCCCTCACCCTTGGAGCAGCTCAATGAGGATGAGAGCTGGCTACAGGTGCCTCCAGGGCGACGCCTAGCCAGCCCTCACCCTTGGAGCAGCTCAATGAGGATGAGAGCTGGCTACAGGTGCCTCCAGGGCGACCCCTAGCCAGCCCTCACCCTTGGAGCAGCTCAATGAGGATGAGAGCTGGCTACAGGTGCCTCCAGGGCGACCCCTAGCCAGCCCTCACCCTTGGAGCAGCTCAATGAGGATGAGAGCTGGCTACAGGTGCCTCCAGGGCGACCCCTAGCCAGCCCTCACCCTTGGAGCAGCTCAATGAGGATGAGAGCTGGCTACAGGTGCCTCCAGGGCGACCCCTAGCCAGCCCTCACCCTTGGAGCAGCTCAATGAGGATGAGAGCTGGCTACAGGTGCCTCCAGGGCGACCCCTAGCCAGCCCTCACCCTTGGAGCAGCTCAATGAGGATGAGAGCTGGCTACAGGTGCCTCCAGGGCGACCCCTAGCCAGCCCTCACCCTTGGAGCAGCTCAATGAGGATGAGAGCTGGCTACAGGTGCCTCCAGGGCGACCCCTAGCCAGCCCTCACCCTTGGAGCAGCTCAATGAGGATGAGAGCTGGCTACAGGTGCCTCCAGGGCGACCCTTAGCCAGCCCTCACCCTTGGAATAGCTCAATGAGGATGAGAGCTGGCTACAGGTTTGATGATAGCAAAAGCACTTAAAATTCAATCTACAACAAAAAAAAGTCGCTCTGACGCCGCCGTTAAGAGCTGCGTCCGTTATCACGCTGATCTGATAAATTACAGAAAAAAAACGTAAACTTTATCGTTTTTTTGGCGCACTTATTTCATCGCCCGTTCCTACGTGTCGCCGTTCAGCACAGCATCCGTTATCACGCTCATCTGATGAATTACGGAAAAAAAAAGTAAACTTTATAGTTTTTTTGGCGCGCTTATTTCACCGCCCGTTCCTACGCGCCGCCATTCAGCGCAGCGTCCGTTATCATGCTCATCTGATGAATTACGGAAAAAAAACGTAAACTTTATAGTTTTTTTGGCGCGCTTATTTCACCGCCCGTTCCTACGCGCCGCCGTTCAGCGCAGCGTCCGTTATCACCCTCATCTGATGAATTACGGAAAAAAAACGTAAACTTTATAGTTTTTTTTGGCGCGCTTATTTCACCGCCCGTTCCTATGCGCCGCCGTTCAGCGCAGCGTCCGTTATCACGCTCAATGAGGATGAGAGCTGGCTACAAGTGCCTCCAGGGCGACACGTAGCCAGCCCTCACCCTTGGAATAGCTCAATGAGGATGAGAGCTGGCTACAGGTGCCTCCAGGGCGACCCCTAGCCAGCCCTCACCCTTGGAGCAGCTCAATGAGGATGAGAGCTGGCTACA
Organism: Phyllobates terribilis; assembly: GCF_046119375.1. NCBI lineage: Eukaryota > Metazoa > Chordata > Amphibia > Anura > Dendrobatidae > Phyllobates > Phyllobates terribilis. Next base: position 989,650 of record NW_027363139.1, read on the forward strand.
GGTGCCTCCAGGGCGACCCCTAGCCAGCCCTCACCCTTGGAGCAGCTCAATGAGGATGAGAGCTGGCTACAGGTGCCTCCAGGGCGACCCCTAGCCAGCCCTCACCCTTGGAGCAGCTCAATGAGGATGAGAGCTGGCTACAGGTGCCTCCAGGGCGACCCCTAGCCAGCCCTCACCCTTGGAGCAGCTCAATGAGGATGAGAGCTGGCTACAGGTGCCTCCAGGACGACCCCTAGCCAGCCCTCACCCTTGGAGCAGCTCAATGAGGATGAGAGCTGGCTACAGGTGCCTCCAGGGCGACCCCTAGCCAGCCCTCACCCTTGGAGCAGCTCAATGAGGATGAGAGCTGGCTACAGGTGCCTCCATGGCGACCCCTAGCCAGCCCTCACCCTTGGAGCAGCTCAATGAGGATGAGAGCTGGCTACAGGTGCCTCCAGGGCGACCCCTAGCCAGCCCTCACCCTTGGAGCAGCTCAATGAGGATGAGAGCTGGCTACAGGTGCCTCCAGGGCGACCCCTAGCCAGCCCTCACCCTTGGAGCAGCTCAATGAGGATGAGAGCTGGCTACAGGTGCCTCCAGGGCGACCCCTAGCCAGCCCTCACCCTTGGAGCAGCTCAATGAGGATGAGAGCTGGCTACAGGTGACTCCAGGGCGACCCCTAGCCAGCCCTCACCCTTGGAGCAGCTCAATGAGGATGAGAGCTGGCTACAGGTGCCTCCAGGGCGACCCCTAGCCAGCCCTCACGCTTGGAGCAGCTCAATGAGGATGAGAGCTGGCTACAGGTGCCTCCAGGGCGACCCCTAGCCAGCCCTCACCCTTGGAGCAGCTCAATGAGGATGAGAGCTGGCTACAGGTGCCTCCAGGGCGACCCGTAGCCAGCCCTCACCCTTGGAGCAGCTCAATGAGGATGAGAGCTGGCTACAGGTGCCTCCAGGGCGACCCCTAGCCAGCCCTCACCCTTGGAGCAGCTCAATGAGGATGAGAGCTGGCTACAGGTGCCTCCAGGGCGACCCCTAGCCAGCCCTCACCCTTGGAGCAGCTCAATGAGGATGAGAGCTGGCTACAGGTGCCTCCAGGGCGACCCCTAGCCAGCCCTCACCCTTGGAATAGCTCAATGAGGATGAGAGCTGGCTACAGGTTTGATGATACCAAAAGCACTTAAAATTCAATCTGCAACAAAAAAAAGTCGCTCTGACGCCGCCGTTAAGGGCTGCGTCCGTTATCACGCTCATCTGATAAATTATAGAAAAAAAACGTAAACTTTATCGTTTTTTTGGCGCACTTATTTCACCGCCCGTTCCTACGTGCCGCCGTTCAGCACAGCATCCGTTATCACGCTCATCTGATGAATTACGGAAAAAAAACGTAAACTTTATAGTTTTTTTGGCGCGCTTATTTCACCGCCCGTTCCTACGCGCCGCCATTCAGCGCAGCGTCCGTTATCACGCTCATCTGATGAATTACGGAAAAAAAACGTAAACTTTATAGTTTTTTTGGCGCGCTTATTTCACCGCCCGTTCCTACGCGCCGCCGTTCAACGCAGCTTCCGTTATCACGCTCATCTAATGAATTATGGAAAAAAAAACGTACACTTTATAGCTTTTTTGGCGCGCTTATTTCACCGCCCGTTCCTACGCGCCGCCGTTCAGCGCAGCTTCCGTTATCACGCTCATCTGATGAATTACGGAAAAAAAACGTAAATTTTATAGTTTTTTTGGCGCGCTTATTTCACCGCCCGTTCCTACGCGCCACCGTTCAGCGCAGCGTCCGTTATCACCCTCATCTGATGAATTACGAAAAAAAACGTAAACTTTATAGTTTTTTTGGTGCGCTTATTTCACCGCCCGTTCCTATGCGCCGCCGTTCAGCGCAGCGTCCGTTATCACGCTCAATGAGGATGAGAGTTGGCTACAGGTGCCTCCAGGGCGACACGTAGCCAGCCCTCACCCTTCGAATAGCTCAATGAGGATGAGAGCTGGCTACAGGTGTCTCCAGGGCGACCCCTAGCCAGCCCTCACCCTTGGAGCAGCTCAATGAGGATGAGAGCTGGCTACAGGTGCCTCCAGGGCGACCCCTAGCCAGCCCTCACCCTTGGAGCAGCTCAATGAGGATGAGAGCTGGCTACAGGTGCCTCCAGGGCGATCCCTAGCCAGCCCTCACCCTTGGAGCAGCTCAATGAGGATGAGAGCTGGCTACAGGTGCCTCCAGGGCGACCCCTAGCCAGCCCTCACCCTTGGAGCAGCTCAATGAGGATGAGAGCTGGCTACAGGTGCCTCCAGGGCGACCCCTAGCCAGCTCTCACCCTTGGAGCAGCTCAATGAGGATGAGAGCTGGCTACAGGTGCCTCCAGGGCGACCCCTAGCCAGCCCTCACCCTTGGAGCAGCTCAATGAGGATGAGAGCTGGCTACAGGTGCCTCCAGGGCGACCCCTAGCCAGCCCTCACCCTTGGAGCAGCTCAATGAGGATGAGAGCTGGCTACAGGTGCCTCCAGGGCGACCCCTAGCCAGCCCTCACCCTTGGAGCAGCTCAATGAGGATGAGAGCTGGCTACAGGTGCCTCCAGGGCGACCCCTAGCCAGCCCTCACCCTTGGAGCAGCTCAATGAGGATGAGAGCTGGCTACAGGTGCCTCCAGGGCGACCCCTAGCCAGCCCTCACCCTTGGAGCAGCTCAATGAGGATGAGAGCTGGCTACAGGTGCCTCCAGGGCGACCCGTAGCCAGCCCTCACCCTTGGAGCAGCTCAATGAGGATGAGAGCTGGCTACAGGTGCCTCCAGGGCGACCCCTAGCCAGCCCTCACCCTTGGAGCAGCTCAATGAGGATGAGAGCTGGCTACAGGTGCCTCCAGGGCGACCCCTAGCCAGCACTCACCCTTGGAGCAGCTCAATGAGGATGAGAGCTGGCTACAGGTGCCTCCAGGGCGACCCTTAGCCAGCCCTCACCCTTGGAATAGCTCAATGAGGATGAGAGCTGGCTACAGGTTTGATGATAGCAAAAGCACTTAAAATTCAATCTGCAACAAAAAAAAGTCGCTCTGACGCCGCCGTTAAGGGCTGCGTCCGTTATCACGGTGATCTGATAAATTACAGAAAAAAAACGTAAACTTTATCGTTTTTTTGGCGCACTTATTTCATCGCCCGTTCCTACGTGCCGCCGTTCAGCACAGCATCCGTTATCACGCTCATCTGATGATTTACGGAAAAAAAACGTAAACTTTATAGTTTTTTTGGCGGGCTTATTTCACCGCCCGTTCCTACGCGCCGCCATTCAGCGCAGCGTCCGTTATCACGCTCATCTGATGAATTACGGAAAAAAAACGTAAATTTTATAGTTTTTTTGGCGCGCTTATTTCACCGCCCGTTCCTACGCGCCGCCGTTCAGCGCAGCGTCCGTTATCACCCTCATCTGATGAATTACGAAAAAAAACGTAAACTTTATAGTTTTTTTGGCGCGCTTATTTCACCGCCCGTTCCTATGCGCCGCCGTTCAGCGCAGCGTCCGTTATCACGCTCAATGAGGATGAGAGTTGGCTACAGGTGCCTCCAGGGCGACACGTAGCCAGCCCTCACCCTTCGAATAGCTCAATGAGGATGAGAGCTGGCTACAGGTGTCTCCAGGGCGACCCCTAGCCAGCCCTCACCCTTGGAGCAGCTCAATGAGGATGAGAGCTGGCTACAGGTGCCTCCAGGGCGACCCCTAGCCAGCCCTCACCCTTGGAGCAGCTCAATGAGGATGAGAGCTGGCTACAGGTGCCTCCAGGGCGACCCCTAGCCAGCCCTCACCCTTGGAGCAGCTCAATGAGGATGAGAGCTGGCTACAGGTGCCTCCAGGGAGACCCCTAGCCAGCCCTCACCCTTGGAGCAGCTCAATGAGGATGAGAGCTGGCTACAGGTGCCTCCAGGGCGACCCCTAGCCAGCCCTCACCCTTGGAGCAGCTCAATGAGGATGAGAGCTGGCTACAGGTGCCTCCAGGGCGACCCCTAGCCAGCCCTCACCCTTGGAGCAGCTCAATGAGGATGAGAGCTGGCTACAGGTGCCTCCAGGGCGACCCGTAGCCAGCCCTCACCCTTGGAGCAGCTCAATGAGGATGAGAGCTGGCTACAGGTGCCTCCAGGGCGACCCCTAGCCAGCCCTCACCCTTGGAGCAGCTCAATGAGGATGAGAGCTGGCTACAGGTGCCTCCAGGGCGACCCCTAGCCAGCCCTCACCCTTGGAGCAGCTCAATGAGGATGAGAGCTGGCTACAGGTGCCTCCAGGGCGACCCCTAGCCAGCCCTCACCCTTGGAGCAGCTCAATGAGGATGAGAGCTGGCTACAGGTGCCTCCAGGGCGACCCCTAGCCAGCCCTCACCCTTGGAGCAGCTCAATGAGGATGAGAGCTGGCTACAGGTGCCTCCAGGGCGACCCGTAGCCAGCCCTCACCCTTGGAGCAGCTCAATGAGGATGAGAGCTGGCTAGAGGTGCCTCCAGGGCGACCCCTAGCCAGCCCTCACCCTTGGAGCAGCTCAATGAGGATGAGAGCTGGCTACAGGTGCCTCCAGGGCGACCCCTAGCCAGCCCTCACCCTTGGAGCAGCTCAATGAGGATGAGAGCTGGCTACAGGTGCCTCCAGGGCGACCCTTAGCCAGCCCTCACCCTTGGAATAGCTCAATGAGGATGAGAGCTGGCTACAGGTTTGATGATAGCAAAAGCACTTAAAATTCAATCTGCAACAAAATAAAGTCGCTGTGACGCCGCCGTTAAGGGTTGCGTCCGTTATCACGGTGATCTGATAAATTACAGAAAAAAAACATAAACTTTATCGTTTTTTTGGCGCACTTATTTCATCGCCCGTTCCTACGCGCCGCCATTCAGCGCAGCGTCCGTTATCACGCTCATCTGATGAATTACGGAAAAAAAACGTAAACTTTATAGTTTTTTTGGCGCGCTTATTTCACCGCCCGTTCCTACGCACCGCCGTTCAGCGCAGCGTCCGTTATCACCCTCATCTGATGAATTACGGAAAAAAAACATAAACTTTATAGTTTTTTTTGGCGCGCTTATTTCACCGCCCGTTCCTACGTGCCGCCGTTCAGCACAGCATCCGTTATCACGCTCATCTGATGAATTACGGAAAAAAAACGTAAACTTTATAGTTTTTTTGGCGCACTTATTTCATCGCCCGTTCCTACGTGCCGCCGTTCAGCACATCATCCGTTATCACGCTCATCTGATGAATTACGGAAAAAAAACGTAAACTTTATAGATTTTTTGGCGCGCTTATTTCACCGCCCGTTCCTACGCGCCGCCATTCAGCGCAGCGTCCGTTATCACGCTCATCTGATGAATTACGGAAAAAAAACGTAAACTTTATAGTTTTTTTGGCGCACTTATTTCACCGCCCGTTCCTACGCGCCGCCGTTCAGCGCAGCGTCCGTTATCACCCTCATCTGATGAATTACGGAAAAAAAATGTAAACTTTATAGTTTTTTTGGCGCGCTTATTTCACCGCCCGTTCCTATGCGCCGCCGTTCAGCGCAGCGTCCGTTATCACGCTCAATGAGGATGAGAGCTGGCTACAAGTGCCTCCAGGGCGACACGTAGCCAGCCCTCACCCTTGGAATAGCTCAATGAGGATGAGAGCTGGCTACAGGTGCCTCCAGGGCGACCCCTAGCCAGCCCTCACCCTTGGAGCAGCTCAATGAGGATGAGAGCTGGCTACAGGTGCCTCCAGGGCGACCCGTAGCCAGCCCTCACCCTTGGAGCAGCTCAATGAGGATGAGAGCTGGCTACAGGTGCCTCCAGGGCGACCCCTAGCCAGCCCTCACCCTTGGAGCAGCTCAATGAGGATGAGAGCTGGCTACAGGTGCCTCCAGGGCGACCCGTAGCCAGCCCTCACCCTTGCAGCAGCTCAATGAGGATGAGAGCTGGCTACAGGTGCCTCCAGGGCGACCCCTAGCCAGCCCTCACCCTTGGAGCAGCTCAATGAGGATGAGAGCTGGCTACAGGTGCCTCCAGGGCGACCCCTAGCCAGCCCTCACCCTTGGAGCAGCTCAATGAGGATGAGAGCTGGCTACAGGTGCCTCCAGGGCGACCCCTAGCCAGCCCTCACCCTTGGAGCAGCTCAATGAGGATGAGAGCTGGCTACTGGTACCTCCAGGGCGACCCCTAGCCAGCCCTCACCCTTGGAGCACCTCAATGAGTATGAGAGCTGGCTACAGGTGCCTCCAGGGCGACCCCTAGCCAGCCCTCACCCTTGGAGCAGCTCAATGAGGATGAGAGCTGGCTACAGGTGCCTCCAGGGCGACCCCTAGCCAGCCCTCACCCTTGGAATAGCTCAATGAGGATGAGAGCTGGCTACAGGTTTGATGATACCAAAAGCACTTAAAATTCAATCTGCAACAAAAAAAAGTCGCTCTGACGCCGCCGTTAAGGGCTGCGTCCGTTATCACGCTCATCTGATAAATTACAGAAAAAAAACGTAAACTTTATCGTTTTTTTGGCGCACTTATTTCACCGCCCGTTCCTACGTGCCGCCGTTCAGCACAGCATCCGTTATCACGCTCATCTGATGAATTACGGAAAAAAAACGTAAACTTTATAGTTTTTTTGGCGCGCTTATTTCACCGCCCGTTCCTACGCGCCGCAATTCAGCGCAGCGTCCGTTATCACGCTCATCTGATGAATTACGGAAAAAAACGTAAACTTTATAGTTTTTTTGGCGCGCTTATTTCACCGCCCGTTCCTACGCGCCGCCGTTCAACACAGCTTCCGTTATCACGCTCATCTAATGAATTATGGAAAAAAAACGTACACTTTATAGCTTTTTTGGCGCGCTTATTTCACCGCCCGTTCCTACGCGCCGCCGTTTAGCGCAGCTTCCGTTATCACGCTCATCTGATGAATTACGGAAAAAAAATGTAAATTTTATAGTTTTTTTGGCGCGCTTATTTCACCGCCCGTTCCTACGCGCCGCCGTTCAGCGCAGCGTCCGTTATCACCCTCATCTGATGAATTACGGAAAAAAAACGTAAACTTTATCGTTTTTTTGGCGCGCTTATTTCACCGCCCGTTCCTATGCGCCGCCGTTCAGCGCAGCGTCCGTTATCACGCTCAATGAGGATGAGAGTTGGCTACAGGTGCCTCCAGGGCGACACGTAGCCAGCCCTCACCCTTCGAATAGCTCAATGAGGATGAGAGCTGGCTACAGGTGCCTCCAGGGCGACCCCTAGCCAGCCCTCACCCTTGGAGCAGCTCAATGAGGATAAGAGCTGGCTACAGGTGCCTCCAGGGCGACCCCTAGCCAGCCCTCACCCTTGGAGCAGCTCAATGAGGATGAGAGCTGGCTACAGGTGCCTCCAGGGCGACCCTTAGCCAGCCCTCACCCTTGGAATAGCTCAATGAGGATGAGAGCTGGCTACAGGTTTGATGATAGCAAAAGCACTTAAAATTCAATCTGCAACAAAAAAAAGTCGCTCTGACGCCGCCGTTAAGGGCTGCGTCCGTTATCACGGTGATCTGATAAATTACAGAAAAAAAACGTAAACTTTATCGTTTTTTTGGCGCACTTATTTCATCGCCCGTTCCTACGTGCCGCCGTTCAGCACAGCATCCGTTATCACGCTCATCTGATGAATTACGGAAAAAAAACGTAAACTTTATAGTTTTTTTGGCGCGCTTATTTCACCGCCCGTTCCTACGCGCCGCCATTCAGCGCAGCGTCCGTTATCACGCTCATCTGATGAATTACGGAAAAAAAACGTAAACTTTATAGTTTTTTTGGCGCGCTTATTTCACCGCCCGTTTCTACGCGCCGCCGTTCAGCGCAGCGTCCGTTATCACCCTCATCTGATGAATTACGGAAAAAAAACGTAAACTTTATAGTTTTTTTGGCGCGCTTATTTCACCGCCCGTTCCTATGCGCCGCCGTTCAGCGCAGCGTCCGTTATCACGCTCAATGAGGATGAGAGCTGGCTACAAGTGCCTCCAGGGCGACACGTAGCCAGCCCTCACCCTTGGAATAGCTCAATGAGGATGAGAGCTGGCTACAGGTGCCTCCAGGGCGACCCCTAGCCAGCCCTCACCCTTGGAGCAGCTCAATGAGGATGAGAGCTGGCTACAGGTGATTCCAGGGCGAACCCTAGCCAGCCCTCACCCTTGGAGCAGCTCAATGAGGATGAGAGCTGGCTACAGGTGCCTCCAGGGCGACCCCTAGCCAGCCCTCACCCTTGGAGCAGCTCAATGAGGATGAGAGCTGGCTACAGGTGCCTCCAGGGCGACCCCTAGCCAGCCCTCACCCTTGGAGCAGCTCAATGAGGATGAGAGCTGGCTACAGGTGCCTCCAGGGCGACCCGTAGCCAGCCCTCACCCTTGGAGCAGCTCAATGAGGATGAGAGCTGGCTACAGGTGCCTCCAGGGCGACCCCTAGCCAGCCCTCACCCTTGGAGCAGCTCAATGAGGATGAGAGCTGGCTACAGGTGCCTCCAGGGCGACCCCTAGCCAGCCCTCACCCTTGGAGCAGCTCAATGAGGATGAGAGCTGGCTACAGGTGCCTCCAGGGCGACCCTTAGCCAGCCCTCACCCTTGGAATAGCTCAATGAGGATGAGAGCTGGCTACAGGTTTGATGATAGCAAAAGCACTTAAAATTCAATCTGCAACAAAATAAAGTCGCTCTGACGCCGCCGTTAAGGGCTGCGTCCGTTATCACGCTGATCTGATAAATTACAGAAAAAAAACGTAAACTTTATCGTTTTTTTGGCGCACTTATTTCATCGCCCGTTCCTACGTGCCGCCGTTCAGCACAGCATCCGTTATCACGCTCATCTGATGAATTACGGAAAAAAAACGTAAACTTTATAGTTTTTTTGGCGCACTTATTTCATCGCCCGTTCCTACGTGCCGCCGTTCAGCACATCATCCGTTATCACGCTCATCTGATGAATTACGGAAAAAAAACGTAAACTTTATAGATTTTTTGGCGCGCTTATTTCACCGCCCGTTCCTACGCGCCGCCATTCAGCGCAGCGTCCGTTATCACGCTCATCTGATGAATTACGGAAAAAAAACGTAAACTTTATAGTTTTTTTGGCGCACTTATTTCACCGCCCGTTCCTACGCGCCGCCGTTCAGCGCAGCGTCCGTTATCACCCTCATCTGATGAATTACGGAAAAAAAATGTAAACTTTATAGTTTTTTTGGCGCGCTTATTTCACCGCCCGTTCCTATGCGCCGCCGTTCAGCGCAGCTTCCGTTATCACGCTCATCTGATGAATTACGGAAAAAAAATGTAAATTTTATAGTTTTTTTGGCGCGCTTATTTCACCGCCCGTTCCTACGCGCCGCCGTTCAGCGCAGCGTCCGTTATCACCCTCATCTGATGAATTACGGAAAAAAAACGTAAACTTTATAGTTTTTTTGGCGCGCTTATTTCACCGCCCGTTCCTATGCGCCGCCGTTCAGCGCAGCGTCCGTTATCACGCTCAATGAGGATGAGAGTTGGCTACAGGTGCCTCCAGGGCGACACGTAGCCAGCCCTCACCCTTCGAATAGCTCAATGAGGATGAGAGCTGGCTACAGGTGCCTCCAGGGCGACCCCTAGCCAGCCCTCACCCTTGGAGCAGCTCAATGAGGATGAGAGCTGGCTACAGGTGCCTCCAGGGCGACCCCTAGCCAGCCCTCACCCTTGGAGCAGCTCAATGAGGATGTGAGCTGGCTACAGGTGCCTCCAGGGCGACCCCTAGCCAGCCCTCACCCTTGGAGCAGCTCAATGAGGATGAGAGCTGGCTACAGGTGCCTCCAGGGCGACCCCTAGCCAGCCCTCACCCTTGGAGCAGCTCAATGAGGATGAGAGCTGGCTACAGGTGCCTCCAGGGCGACCCCTAGCCAGCCCTCACCCTTGGAGCAGCTCAATGAGGATGAGAGCTGGCTACAGGTGCCTCCAGGGCGACCCTTAGCCAGCCCTCACCCTTGGAATAGCTCAATGAGGATGAGAGCTGGCTACAGGTTTGATGATAGCAAAAGCACTTAAAATTCAATCTGCAACAAAAAAAAGTCGCTCTGACGCCGTCGTTAAGGGCTGCGTCCGTTATCACGGTGATCTGATAAATTACAGAAAAAAAACGTAAACTTTATCGTTTTTTTGGCGCACTTATTTCATCGCCCGTTCCTACGTGCCGCCGTTCAGCACAGCATCCGTTATCACGCTCATCTGATGAATTACGGAAAAAAAACGTAAACTTTATAGTTTTTTTGGCGCGCTTATTTCACCGCCCGTTCCTACGCGCCGCCATTCAGCGCAGCGTCCGTTATCACGCTCATCTGATGAATTACGGAAAAAAAACGTAAACTTTATAGTTTTTTTGGCGCGCTTATTTCACCGCCCGTTCCTACGCGCCGCCGTTCAGCGCAGCGTCCGTTATCACCCTCATCTGATGAATTACGGAAAAAAAACGTAAACTTTATAGTTTTTTTGGCGCGCTTATTTCACCGCCCGTTCCTATGCGCCGCCGTTCAGCGCAGCGTCCGTTATCACGCTCAATGAGGATGAGAGCTGGCTACAAGTGCCTCCAGGGCGACACGTAGCCAGCCCTCACCCTTGGAATAGCTCAATGAGGATGAGAGCTGGCTACAGGTGCCTCCAGGGCGACCCCTAGCCAGCCCTCACCCTTGGAGCAGCTCAATGAGGATGAGAGCTGGCTACAGGTGCCTCCAGGGCGAACCCTAGCCAGCCCTCACCCTTGGAGCAGCTCAATGAGGATGAGAGCTGGCTACAGGTGCCTCCAGGGCGACCCGTAGCCAGCCCTCACCCTTGGAGCAGCTCAATGAGGATGAGAGCTGGCTACAGGTGCCTCCAGGGCGACCCCTAGCCAGCCCTCACCCTTGGAGCAGCTCAATGAGGATGAGAGCTGGCTACAGGTGCCTCCAGGGCGACCCTTAGCCAGCCCTCACCCTTGGAATAGCTCAATGAGGATGAGAGCTGGCTACAGGTTTGATGATAGCAAAAGCACTTAAAATTCAAATGCAACAAAATAAAGTCGCTCTGACGCCGCCGTTAAGGGCTGCGTCCGTTATCACGCTGATCTGATAAATTACAGAAAAAAAACGTAAACTTTATCGTTTTTTTGGCGCACTTATTTCATCGCCCGTTCCTACGTGCCGCCGTTCAGCACAGCATCCGTTATCACGCTCATCTGATGAATTACGGAAAAAAAACGTAAACTTTATAGTTTTTTTGGCGCACTTATTTCATCGCCCGTTCCTACGTGCCGCCGTTCAGCACAGCATCCGTTATCACGCTCATCTGATGAATTACGGAAAAAAAACGTAAACTTTATAGTTTTTTTGGCGCGCTTAGTTCACCGCCCGTTCCTACGCGCCGCCATTCAGCGCAGCGTCCGTTATCACGCTCATCTGATGAATTACGGAAAAAAAACGTAAACTTTATAGTTTTTTTGGCGCGCTTATTTCACCGCCCGTTCCTACGCGCCGCCGTTCAGCGCAGCGTCCGTTATCACCCTCATCTGATGAATTACGGAAAAAAAACGTAAACTTTATAGTTTTTTTGGCGCGCTTATTTCACCGCCCGTTCCTATGCGCCGCCGTTCAGCGCAGCGTCCGTTATCACGCTCAATGAGGATGAGAGCTGGCTACAAGTGCCTCCAGGGCGACACGTAGCCAGCCCTCACCCTTGGAATAGCTCAATGAGGATGAGAGCTGGCTACAGGTGCCTCCAGGGCGACCCCTAGCCAGCCCTCACCCTTGGAGCAGCTCAATGAGGATGAGAGCTGGCTACAGGTGCCTCCAGGGCGACCCCTAGCCAGCCCTCACCCTTGGAGCAGCTCAATGAGGATGAGAGCTGGCTACAGGTGCCTCCAGGGCGACCCCTAGCCAGCCCTCACCCTTGGAGCAGCTCAATGAGGATGAGAGCTGGCTACAGGTGCCTCCAGGGCGACCCCTAGCCAGCCCTCACCCTTGGAGCAGCTCAATGAGGATGAGAGCTGGCTACAGGTGCCTCCAGGGCGACCCCTAGCCTGCCCTCACCCTTGGAGCAGCTCAATGAGGATGAGAGCTGGCTACAGGTGCCTCCAGGGCGACCCCTAGCCAGCCCTCACCCTTGGAATAGCTCAATGAGGATGAGAGCTGGCTACAGGTTTGATGATAGCAAAAGCACTTAAAATTCAATCTGCAACAAAATAAAGTCGCTCTGACGCCGCCGTTAAGGGCTGCGTCCGTTATCACGCTGATCTGATAAATTACAGAAAAAAAACGTAAACTTTATCGTTTTTTTGGCGCACTTATTTCATCGCCCGTTCCTACGTGCCGCCGTTCAGCACAGCATCCGTTATCACGCTCATCTGATGAATTACGGAAAAAAAACGTAAACTTTATAGTTTTTTTGGCGCGCTTATTTCACCGCCCGTTCCTATGCGCCGCCGTTCAGCGCAGCGTCCGTTATCACGCTCAATGAGGATGAGAGCTGGCTACAAGTGCCTCCAGGGCGACACGTAGCCAGCCCTCACCCTTGGAATAGCTCAATGAGGATGAGAGCTGGCTACAGGTGCCTCCAGGGCGACCCCTAGCCAGCCCTCACCCTTGGAGCAGCTCAATGAGGATGAGAGCTGGCTACAGGTGCCTCCAGGGCGACCCCTAGCCAGCCCTCACCCTTGGAGCAGCTCAAGGAGGATGAGAGCTGGCTACAGGTGCCTCCAGGGCGACCCCTAGCCAGCCCTCACCCTTGGAGCAGCTCAAGGAGGATGAGAGCTGGCTACAGGTGCCTCCAGGGCGACCCCTAGCCAGCCCTCACCCTTGGAGCAGCTCAATGAGGATGAGAGCTGGCTACAGGTGCCTCCAGGGCGACCCCTAGCCAGCCCTCACCCTTGGAGCAGCTCAATGAGGATGAGAGCTGGCTACAGGTGCCTCCAGGGCGACCCCTAGCCAGCCCTCACCCTTGGAATAGCTCAATGAGGATGAGAGCTGGCTACAGGTTTGATGATAGCAAAAGCACTTAAAATTCAATCTGCAACAAAATAAAGTCGCTCTGACGCCGCCGTTAAGGGCTGCGTCCGTTATCACGCTGATCTGATAAATTACAGAAAAAAAACGTAAACTTTATCGTTTTTTTGGCGCACTTATTTCATCGCCCGTTCCTACGTGCCGCCGTTCAGCACAGCATCCGTTATCACGCTCATCTGATGAATTACGGGAAAAAAACGTAAACGTTATAGTTTTTTTGGCGCGCTTATTTCACCGCCCGTTCCTACGCGCCGCCATTCAGCGCAGCGTCCGTTATCACGCTCATCTGATGAATTACGGAAAAAAAACGTAAACTTTATAGTTTTTTTGGCGCGCTTATTTCACTGCCCGTTCCTACGCGCCGCCGTTCAGCGCAGCGTCCGTTATCACCCTCATCTGATGAATTACGGAAAAAAAACGTAAACTTTATAGTTTTTTTGGCGCGCTTATTTCACCGCCCGTTCCTATGCGCCGCCGTTCAGCGCAGCGTCCGTTATCACGCTCAATGAGGATGAGAGCTGGCTACAAGTGCCTCCAGGGCGACACGTAGCCAGCCCTCACCCTTGGAATAGCTCAATGAGGATGAGAGCTGGCTACAGGTGCCTCCAGGGCGACCCCTAGCCAGCCCTCACCCTTGGAGCAGCTCAATGAGGATGAGAGCTGGCTACAGGTGCCTCCAGGGCGACCCCTAGCCAGCCCTCACCCTTGGAGCAGCTCAATGAGGATGAGAGCTGGCTACAGGTGCCTCCAGGGCGACCCCTAGCCAGCCCTCACCCTTGGAGCAGCTCAATGAGGATGAGAGCTGGCTACAGGTGCCTCCAGGGCGACCCCTAGCCAGCCCTCAGCCTTGGAGCAGCTCAATGAGGATGAGAGCTGGCTACAGGTGCCTCCAGGGCGACCCCTAGCCAGCCCTCACCCTTGGAGCAGCTCAATGAGGATGAGAGCTGGCTACAGGTGCCTCCAGGGCGACCCCTAGCCAGCCCTCACCCTTGGAGCAGCTCAATGAGGATGAGAGCTGGCTACAGGTGCCTCCAGGGCGACCCCTAGCCAGCCCTCACCCTTGGAGCACCTCAATGAGTATGAGAGCTGGCTAAAGGTGCCTCCAGGGCGACCCCTAGCCAGCCCTCACCCTTGGAGCAGCTCAATGAGGATGAGAGCTGGCTACAGGTGCCTCCAGGGCGACCCCTAGCCAGCCCTCACCTTTGGAATAGCTCAATGAGGATGAGAGCTGGCTACAGGTTTGATGATACCAAAAGCACTTAAAATTCAATCTGCAACAAAAAAAAGTCGCTCTGACGCCGCCGTTAAGGGCTGCGTCCGTTATCACGCTCATCTGATAAATTACAGAAAAAAAACGTAAACTTTATCGTTTTTTGGGCGCACTTATTTCACCGCCCGTTCCTACGTGCCGCCGTTCAGCACAGCATCCGTTATCACGCTCATCTGATGAATTACTGAAAAAAACGTAAACTTTATAGTTTTTTTGGCGCGCTTATTTCACCGCCCGTTCCAACGCGCCGCCATTCAGCGCAGCGTCCGTTATCACGCTCATCTGATGAATTACGGAAAAAAAACGTAAACTTTATAGTTTTTTTGGCGCGCTTATTTCACCGCCCGTTCCTACGCGCCGCCGTTCAACGCAGCTTCCGTTATCACGCTCATCTAATGAATTATGGAAAAAAAACGTACACTTTATAGCTTTTTTGGCGCGCTTATTTCACCGCCCGTTCCTACGCGCCGCCGTTCAGCGCAGCTTCCGTTATCACGCTCATCTGATGAATTACGGAAAAAAAACGTAAATTTTATAGTTTTTTTGGCGCGCTTATTTCACCGCCCGTTCCTACGCGCCGCCGTTCAGCACAGCGTCCGTTATCACCCTCATCTGATGAATTACGGAAAAAAAACGTAAACTTTATAGTTTTTTTGGCGCGCTTATTTCACCGCCCGTTCCTATGCGCCGCCGTTCAGCGCAGCGTCCGTTATCACGCTCAATGAGGATGAGAGTTGGCTACAGGTGCCTCCAGGGCGACACGTAGCCAGCCCTCACCCTTCGAATAGCTCAATGAGGATGAGAGCTGGCTATAGGTGCCTCCAGGGCGACCCCTAGCCAGCCCTCACCCTTGGAGCAGCTCAATGAGGATGAGAGCTGGCTACAGGTGCCTCCAGGGCGACCCCTAGCCAGCCCTCACCCTTGGAGCAGCTCAATGAGGATGAGAGCTGGCTACAGGTGCCTCCAGGGCGACCCCTAGCCAGCCCTCACCCTTGGAGCAGCTCAATGAGGATGAGAGCTGGCTACAGGTGCCTCCAGGGCGACCCCTAGCCAGCCCTCACCCTTGGAGCAGCTCAATGAGGATGAGAGCTG
>NW_027363139.1:1012500-1112500 GCF_046119375.1 Phyllobates terribilis
AATGATAGAGAATATAAAATTCATGATTTCCTCAATTGTAATTCATCAGGGGAGTCCCTGTGGATTTTCACATTGGATACCACAGGGGTTAAATTCAAGACAGGATCTGATACTGCAGTATTAAGAAATATAATTCTGCATTTATTTCCATGCATGTACACTGGGTACGGAAAGTATTCAGACCCCTTTACATTTTTCACTCTTTGTTTCATTGCAGCCATTTGGTAAATTCTAAAAAGTTCATTTTTTTCTCATTAAAGTCCACTCTGCACCCCATCTTGTCTGAAAGAAAACAGAAATGAAGAAATTTTTGCAAAATTTAATAAAAAAGAAAAACTGAAATATCACACGGGCATAAGTATTCAGACCCTTTGCTCAGTATTGAGTAGAAGCACCCTTTTGGGCTAGTACAGCCATGAGTCTTCTTGGAAATGATGCAACAAGTTTTTCACACCAGCATTTTGGGATCCTCTGCCATTCTTCCTTGCAGATCCTCTCCAGTTCCGTCAGGATGAATGGGAAACGTTGGTGGACAGCCATTTTCAGGTCTCTCCAAAGATGCTCAATTGGGTTTAGGTCAGGGCTCTGGCTGGGCCAGTCAAGAATGGTCACATAGTTGTTCTGAAGCCACTCCTTTGTTATTTTAGCTGTGTGCTTAGGGTCATTGTCTTGTTGGAAGGTGAACCTTTGGCCAAGTCTGAGGTGCAGAGCACTCTGGAAGAGGTTTTCATCCAGGATATCTCTGTACTTGGCCGCATTCATGTTTCCTTCAATTGCAACCAGTCGTCCTGTCCCTGCAGCTGAAAAACACACCCATAGCATGATACTGCTGTTATGATCTGCTACAAGAACTAAGGAAAGAGAGGAAATCTGTCCATACAATAGGACTAAGCTGATTCCTTACGATGCAGCGGGCAACCTGTTCCTTGCAAACAGACCCGCCTATGTCCGCGGCTAATCTGAACACAGACCTATAGATTAAAGGGAGGGGTCCCTAAAAGAACTAAGGACTGGGACAAAACTGGACACCTCCTGGCAGAAGTAGTAGCAGAAGAAGACAAACAGACAAAAGTACTTAGTGGTCCAAGGACCAAACAAACTAGAGAGATACAGTAGGTACAAAGCACCTGGCTAGATTAAGAGTCAAAGTAACACTGAAGTCCAGCAAAGCCTGAAGGGCGGAGCTGGAATAAATAGGCAGAAGGTCACATGACCACAAAATAGAAAAAACTAACAGGAGGGTTCTAACAACTGCCACCACCATGTTTCACTGTTGGGATTGTATTAGGCAGGTGATGAGCAGTGCCTGGTTTTCTCCACACATACCACTTAGAATTATCACCAAAAAGTTCTATCTTCGTCTCATCAGACCAGAGAATCTTATTTCTCATAGTCTGGGAGTCCTTCATGTGTTTTTGAGCAAACTCTATGCGGGCTTTCATATGAGGAGAGGCTTCCATCTGGCCACTCTGCCATAAAGGCCCAACTGGGGAAGGGCTGCAGTGATAGTTGACTATGTGGAACTTTCTCCCATCTCCCTACTGCATCTCTGGAGCTCAGCCACAGTGATCTTGGGGTTCTTCTTTACCTCTCTCACCAAGGCTCTTCTCCCACGATTGCTCAGTTTGGCTGGACGGCCAGGTCTAGGAAGACTTCTGGTGGTCCCAAACTTCTTCCATTTAAGGATTATGGAGGCCACTGTGCTCTTATGAACCTTGGGTAATGCAGAAATTCTTTTATAACCTTGGCTAGATCTGTGCCTTGCCACAATTCGGTCTCTGAGCTCCTTGGGCAGTTCGTTTGAGCTCATGATTCTCATTTGGTCTGACATGTAGTGTGAGCTGTGGGGTCTTATATAGACAGGTGTGTGCCTTTCCAAATCAAGTCCTATCAGTTTAATTAAACACATTTGGACTCCATTGAAGGAGTAGAACCATCTCAAGGAGGATCACAAGGAAATGGACAGCATGTGACTTAAATATGAGTGTCTGAGCAAAGGATCTGAATACTTATGACCATGTGATATTTCAGTTTTTCTTTTTTAATAAATTTGCAAAAAAATTCTATATTGCTGTTTTTTTCAGTCAAGATGGGGTGCTGAGTGTACTTTAATGAGAAAAAAATGAACTTTTTAGAATTTATCAAATGGCTGCAATGAAACAAAGAGTGAAAAATTTAAAGGAGTCTGAATACTTTCCGTACTCACTGTATGTATCTATATAAACTGCTCCAAAAATAAAGGGAACACTTAAAACAACAGAATATAACTCCAAGTAAATCAAACTTCTGTGAAATCAAACTGTCCACTTAGGAAGCAACACTGATTGACAATCAATTTCACATGCTGATGTGCAAATGGAATAGAGGATAGATGGAAATTATTGGCAATTATCAAGACACCCTCAATAAAGGAGTGGTTCTGCAGGTGGGGACCACAGACCACATCTCAGTACCAATGCTTTCTGGCTGATGTTTTGGTCACTTTTGAATGTTGGTTGTGCTTTCACACTCGTGGTAGCATGAGACAGACTCTACAACCCACAGAAGTTGCTCAGATAGTGCAGCTCATCCAGGATGGCACATCAATGCGAGCTGTGGCAAGAAGGTTGGCTGTGTCCAGAGGCTGGAGGCGCTACCAGGAGACAGGCCAGTACACCAGGAGATGTGGAGGGGGCCGTAGGAGGGCAACAACCCAGCAGCAGGACCGCTACCTCCGCCTTTGTGAAAGGAGGAACAGGAGGAGCACTGCCAGAGCCCTGCAAAATGACCTCCAGCTGGCCACAAATGTGCATGTGTCTGCACAAACGGTTAGATACCGACTCCATGAGGGTGGTATGAGGGCCCGACGTCCACAGATAGGGGTTGTGCTCACAGCCCAACACCATGCAGGACGCTTGGCATTTGCCACAGAACACCAGGATTGGCAAAGTTGCCACTCGCGCCCTGTGCTCTTCGTAGATGAAAGCAGGTTCACACTGAGCACATGTGACAGACGTGACAGAGTCTGGAGACGCCGTGGAGAGTGACATCCTTCAGCATGACCGGTTTGGCAGTGGGTGAGTAATGGTGTGGGGTGGCATTTCTTTGGAGAGCCGCACAGCCCTCCATGTGCTCGCCAGAGGTAGCCTGGCTTCCATTAGGTACCGAGATGAGATCCTCAGACCCCTTGTGAGACCATATGCTGGTGCGGTTGGCCCTGGGTTCCTCATAATGCTGGACAATGGCAGACCTCATGTGGCTGGAGTGTGTCAGCAGTTCCTGCAAGATGTAGGCATTGAAGCTATGGACTGGCCCGCCCGTTCCCCAGACCTGAATCCGATTGAGCACATCTGGGACATCATGTCTCGCTCCATCCGCCAACGTCACGTTGCACCACAGACTGTCCAGGAGTTGGCGGATGCTTTAGTTCAGGTCTGGGAGGAGATCCCACAGGAGACCATCCGCAACCTCATCAGGAGCATGCCCAGGCGTTGTAGGGAGGTCATACAGGCACGTGGATATATATATATATATATATATATATATATATATATATATATATATATATATATATATATATATACAGTACAGACCAAAAGTTTGGACACACCTTCTCATTTAAAGATTTTTCTGTATTTTCATGACTATGAAAATTGTACATTCACACTGAAGGCATCAAAACTATGAAATAACACATGTGGAATTATTTACTTAACAAAAAAGTGTGAAACAACTGAAAATATGTCTTATATTCTAGGTTTTTCAAAGTAGCCACCTTTTGCCTTGATGACTGCTTTGCACACTCTTGGCATTCTCTTGATGAGATTCAAGAGCTAGTCACCAGAAATGGTCTTCCAACAATCTTGAAGGAGTTCCCAGAGATGCTTAGCACTTGTTGGCCCTTTTGCCTTCACTCTGCGGTCCAGCTCACCCCAAACCATCTCGATTGGGTTCAGGTCTGGTGACTGTGGAGGCTAGATCATCTGGCGTAGCACCCCATCACTCTCCTTCTTGGTCAAATAGCCCTTACACAGCCTGGAGGTGTGTTTGGGGTCATTGTCCTGTTGAAAAATAAATGATGGTCCAACTAAACGCAAACCGGATGGAATAGAATGCCGCTGCAAGATGTTGTGGTAGCCATGCTGGTTCAGTATGCCTTCAATTTTGAATAAATCCCCAACAGTGTCACCAGCAAAGCACCCCCACACCATCACACCTCCTCCTCCATGCTTCACGGTGGGAACCAGGCATGTAGAGTTCATCCATTCACCTTTTCTGCGTCGCACAAAGACAAGTGGTTGGAACCAAAGATCTCAAATTTGGACTCATCAGACCAAAGCACAGATTTCCATTGGTCTAATGTCCATTCCTTGTGTTCTTTAGCCCAAACAAGTCTCTTCTGCTTGTTGCCTGTCCTTATCAGTGGTTTCCTAGCAGCTATTTTACCATGAAGGCCTGCTGCACAAAGTCTCCTCTTAACAGTTGTTGAAGAGATGTGTCTGCTGCTAGAACTCTGTGTGGCATTGACCTGTTCTCTAATCTGAGCTGCTGTTAACCTGCGATTTCTAAGGCCGGTGACTCGGATAAACTTATCCTCAGAAGCAGAGGTGACTCTTGGTCTTCCTTTCCTGGAGCAATCCTCATGTGAGCCAGTTTCTTTGTAGCGCTTGATGGTTTTTGCAACTGCACTTGGGGACACTTTCAAAGTTTGCCCAATTTTTCGGACTGACTGACCTTCATTTCTTAAAGTAATGATGGCCACTCATTTTTCTTTACTTAGCGGCTTTTTTCTTACCATAATACAAATTATAACAGTCTATTCAGTAGGACTATCAGCTGTGTATCCACCAGACTTCTGCACAACACAACTAATGGTCCCAACCCCATTTATAAGGCAAGAAATCCCACTTATTAAACCTGACAGGGCACACCTGTGAAGTGAAAACCATTTCCGGTGACTACCTCTTGAAGCTCATCAAGAGAATGCCAAGAGTGTGCAAAGCAGTACTCAAAGCAAAAGGTGGCTACTTTGAAGAACCTAGAATATAAGACATATTTTCAGTTGTTTCACACTTTTTTGTTAAGTATATCATTCCACATGTGTTAATTCATAGTTTTGATGCCTTCAGTGTGAATGTACAGTTTTCATAGTCATGAAAATACAGAAAAATCTTTAAATGAGAAGTTGTGTCCAAACTTTTGGTCTGTACTGTATATATATATATATGCCTTTTTGTCATTCTAGTAGTAGGGCCATAATTAAGACATGATTTGTTGAAACGTGTAGGTCTGTAAGCTATGATAGTTGCACATTTGCTGTATTCTTTGTGGAGCAGTGTTTTATATGGCTAATAAAAGCTAAGTTTTAATATTTTTTCTACTAAATAAACCTTTACGCTGGATCATTTGCACTTTTCCCTTGTCTGACTGCACTTACGTTTTGCCCTGGTACCACTTATCTGCATCTCCAGAAGTTTCCCATTTCTCTATTATACTCTTCAAATTACATTTTGAGACTTTCTCCTCCTGCTGTTGCACATATTTTTTTCCCTTCATCTGCACAGGTATCATTAATCTATCAACTATAATGGCCGTACCAGGTCCTGCAGGTCCTGTATCCCGTACACATGACGTGGGCAGTGCACGGCATGCCGCTAGTTTTTATTCTGAGTGCTCTTATATACGGTGGTAGTTTTACACAATGTTGAGCCTGTGATTTGCAGAGTGAAATGTCTGACTGCTAGAACAGAAGTATACGGCATTTTCTACAGCATGGATACATAAAGGACGTCCTGGGGGAATATACCTCCCTCCAACACTCGTCCAGTCCCTGCCTCACACTAGAGACATTTATAATAACTCCAGGACTATGGAGCTGGTAATTTTCTCATAATCTGTGGCCATTATTAGTGATCTCACATTGTACGGTAATATCACCCTGGAGGTTGTGATGTATTTAGTGTAATAGCGCCATCTAGAATATACAGTATATATCAGGCGATACCATGCTTACTATAGTTAGTCGTCTTCTGTGCCCTCTATAGCTATCTATTATACTTTATATTTCTTTATAATAATTTATAATAAATTACTCGATAGTTTTACAGCTTTATGATGTTTATTAATCTGCTGAAATGATAAAAGAAAGTCGAACCTTACAGTGGACACAGGTGGAAGTGTCCTCCATGATGGTGTAGGCTGAGGTGGAGCAAGTATTTAGTCAGTGGGGGATCAAGATGACGAGTATTCCCCAGGGTTCCCTGTTATCAGGGAGGGACCCGGTGTATGCAATCAAAAGATCTTATCCTCTGACCGGCTTTGTGCCATCAACAGGTAATGATCCTCTGTCCGGCTGTGTGCCATCAACAGGTAATGACCATCCGGCAGTCCGACATCAACTGGTCATCACCCTCCAGCTGTGTGCAATCAACAGGTAATGACCATCCGGCAGTGCGCCATCAACAGGTAATGACCCTCTGGCTATGGCCATCAATAGGTCATCACCCTCCGGCTGTGTTCCATCAACAGGTAATGACCATCCGGCAGTGTGCCATGAACAGGTAATGACCATCCGGCTGTGTGCCATCAACAGGTAATGACCATCCGGCAGTGCACCATCAACAGGTAATGACCCTCTGGCTATGGCCATCAATTGGTCATCACCCTCCGGCTGTGTGCCATCAATAGGTAATGACCATCCGGCAGTGCGCCATGAACAGGTAATGACCATCCGTCTGTGTGCCATCAACAGGTAATTATCCTCTGTCCGGCTGTGTGCCATCAACAGGTAATGACCCTCTGGCTATGGCCATCAATAGGTCATCATCCTCCAGCTGTGTGCCATCAACAGGTAATGACCCTCTGGCTATGGTCATCAATAGGTCATCACCCTCCGGCTGTGTGCCATCAACAGGTAATGACCCTCTGGCTATGGCCATCAATAGATCATCACCCTCCGGCTGTGTGCCATCAAATGTTTTTATCTTCTGTCCAGTTTTGTGCCATCAAGAGGTAATGACCCTCCAGCTGTGGGCCATCAACAGGTCATCACCCTTCGGCATTTAGGCTTCTTGACTTCTGTAAGATGCGATTCTTGAGTCTCCTGATGCTAAAAAATATTTAAAAAATCACCGATTAAACTAATAATCTATCTTGAACATAAGCATCACAATTTATAATCTATCTAGTGCATAAGTATGACAATTTAGCTCACAGAACATACACTATGGTAAAACATTAGACCCTACAAGCAGAAATTTGCTAAACTAACATAAATATAACTGACAAATCAGTAGAAAAATCGCTACCAATGGCACAGCTCTCTTCACATCAACCTGTAACCATAGTAGATAAGAAATAGAGGACAATGCTCATAGTCAGTTATCAACAATTCGGCATGGGGCATCCCACCAGAGACATTATAATATCTAGTAGATTATAGATGGCAATAGAATTTACCAACAAGCACATAGTACGCCAAACTCAAGTACATAGTATGCCAAACCTCGACACGTTTTCCTAAAATAGGTTCATCAGAAGCACATACTAGACAGTGATACTTAGCAAAGCGTTCATAGATATATGCGCCATATGATAAGGTGCTAAAGTGCAAGTGTGTGACAAAATATCCATGCGATTTCAGGTGCAATGCTGCATTGTATGTAGTAAGATGGTGCCCATCAGACAGCATGTATAGGACTAACCTGTGATGAAAACACGAGCAATGGGAAAGTTCAAGCAGTTGCCTTCTCAATCTTCCTCGCCTCTAAGACATCTAAGGAAACATCTTCTCCTCTTGATTTTGGGTTGAGGTGTTGTAGGCATTTCAGGCTCTGGCATTCTAGGTTCTGACATACTAGGTTCTGACATGGTAGGTTCTGGTGTTCTAGGTTCTGGTGCTCTTGGCTCTGGAATTCTGGGTTGTTGGCTTCTCTGAAAAATCAGTAACCTCTCTTTAAGCTCCGTTGAACTTCGAGCTCTTCTTCCTATATTGTTGTGAGGGATCATTCTGACCCAGACAATATCACTGAACGCCACTTTATAGTTGCAACTAGGAACCTTTTTCGCATCCTGCGGTGCAGGAGCCATGGATGGAGTAGAACATTTGCCATTGGGCAGGACAGGTGTTCTCCTGGAGTCTTGCTTCTGAATCTGAGGGATGCAAATCGGCTCCTTACAAGCACTTTGTTCCTTCAGAATGGTTTTGTTCTCAGGAGTTTTCTGATTGTTTCACCAGGTTCAGACATTGCCCACTTGCTCAGGACAAGACTTAAGGCCAAATACTCTAGTATGGTCAGTAGTGTCATCACCGCAACAAAAACTGCGTCACGGAAGAGCCAAAGAGGAAGATTGATGGAAGCTTGATAGGTGCTTCTTCTGAGATCCACGGGTAGTGGGTCATCCTATAATAAAGAAAAAAAACATAATAAAGTCCTGTATATTTATACCCAATCCAGTCAAACAGAGAGCCCTTGTTATTATACAGTGATGGATACATTATCAAGCAACTTTCAGAAATATCCCATTGAGAAGATCAGGAAGAAGTTTGGGATTCACCTCCAGGGTCCATGGAATATTATTTACAGTTGGACTTTCATATGACGGACGGTCACGTGTCCAGTATGAGAAGTCCTGCAAGAGGCGATATTCTCATTAGCTGATCCTTGTGACCTCCATATTGATGAGAACATACTCACCCTCAGTGTACTGTAAGGTGGGGGGTAGAGCAACGTAAAGCACAGAAATGATAGGATGATACTCATCATCTCCAGAGGTCTCTCAGCACCAAGGTATGGTCAATGAGATACAAGCTGCAGATGGGCCGAGGCTTCTAATATACCCAGGGGTGACATCACAAAGCCCTCTGTGACATCATTGCACAGTTCTATCCATCATGTCACTGATACTTTGGACCTAACTAAATGTCTAAAAGAGAACCCTTCCACATGATTTCCAATCACGGAGCAGCTTCAGTTTTTCAAGAAAAGTTTAAAAAATATAATCTGTGCTGTGATTGGTCACAATGGCACATGAAGCAGAACGTCTTTAGATCTTTTAAAGGGAAAGTGTCAGCAATTTTTTTACAATTGTAAAATTGTAAAGTATTTATATTTATATATAAATACACATATATATTTAAAAAGGTTTTAATGGTATAAAATCTGAAAAAAATATTTTAACTCTTTTGATGTTTTCATCTTGTAAACACTAGGGGGAGCAGCTGCTGATATTTCCATGAAAACAGAATACAGCTAGCTTGCATTACGACTGCAGTAAAAGTGGGCGGGATCTGCTCACATGGGTGTGATGTCACTCCTCCCCTTCTGGGCGTTTGCAAAAAGGTAAATGAGACTGTAGTTTAGGATCACAGTGCGGAGCGATCACTGGTGACTGCAAAGTGATATATAAGGGACAACACCAAAGTCATTAATCACTACAAGGACAAGGCAGGAATGTGGGAGTCAGAGGGGTCACCCCACACTTATATCCCCTCTGACTGTCACTTCCTAAGCTCCTTTCCCTGCCATAACCTCTTATTCCCGCAGGTAAATTCTTACAGGACCCCCCTCCCCATCCCCTTCCCCTGCCGCAGCTGATTCTAAACGTCCTCCATATGTAATAATAGACAGGTACTCACCGGCAGCCTATGGTAATTCACAGGGTAGAACAGGGTACAGCACAGAAACAATATGGCGATCCTCATTGTCTCCAGGGGGTATCTCAGCACCAAGATATGGCCAATGAGATATGAGCTCCAGGTGGATGGAGCCCCCTTATATACCCCAAGGGTGACATCACAACGCCCTCTGTGACATCATCACCCACAACATTCCGTCACATGACATCACCCAGCACCAGCATCATGTGACCCAGCATAAATAGAAAGTCCTTGTTGGCTATAGCAACTATTCAAAACTAAGTTTAAACTTTTCCAACAGCTAAAGGCGGCTCTGTGATGGCAGTTTCTTCTTGTGGACGGTTGTGATAAATCTGCAGAACATCTACATAACGCGACATGTAGAAAATCCTGTCTTTTCCCCTCTGTTCTTCCTCTGGTGCTACAGAGACGGATAGAAGGAGCTTTTCCAGACCTTACAGTGCACAATATGGGACCTAATCACTGATATCCCAGATCTGCTCAGTACAAGCATACCGCCAACCTATGAGGACTAGAAAGAGGGCGAAACCATGCGGCACGCGTAGTCTGGCCACGCCCCTATCCACACCCCAAGCCACGCCCTTTTTATGCCTTGGCAGGAGGAGATGTCTGTACAAAGCGCAAGTTATCAAAAGGCTGAAGGAACACTTTATCAACATGAATGAAGGTTTTGAAGGGCATCCACTGTCCCGGCACTACCGGAAGTTCCACAACCAATCTTATAAGGACACTAAGTTTTGTGGGATCCGATTAGTCCCCAGAAAATGGAGGGGAGGTGATTACCTGAGATTAATGTCGCGGATGGAATCCAAATGGATCTTCACATTAAATAGCTTGGCTCTGAAGGGCCTTAATCACGAGAGTCAGCTGTATGCCTTCAACTCGCAGCGGTATATACTGTATGTATTTTTTATCCCAGTACCAATTGAACATTTACATTGCACTTTTATGAACCTCCTTATATTTTATCAATATAATATGTCTTTTGGATATATTCCTTTGAATCCACCTATTTTATATATGTATTTGTTTCTATACATTGATACCCCTATTGGAGATACTATATAATGTTTTTATTTTTCTCCTTCACTTTTTCCTTTTTATCTCTGGATGGTACTAAGTGCCGAATTTATACTATCCTGGTAATATACACTGATTAACAGACTGTTTTTTATAGCCATCAGAAATATAAGTATATAATTTTTATTCATTTTTAACTAATTGTGAAAGTTTGAACAAAGTCTTTTTTATTATTATTTTTTTCACACACAGTCTATTCTTATTGGAATTCTATCTTAGTTCTATTGCACCTCCATATGTCCTTTTGCACCGTCTTGTTAGTATTGGATCTTCCTCCATTTCTTTGGTTGTATTATCTTTGTGGGGGGCGTTTGGACTTTATTAGGTTACCAGTTTGACTACCAGCGAGAAGCTGACGAAGAGGAACTGTGAGTCCTCGAAACGCGTAGTTTTTTTTGGCCTATACAGGACATCGAAGGAGAAGGAGAGAGTCAAGGCACAGGGATAAGCCCTCCTGATATCCAGAAGATATATATAACCATATCATATTATTGATACAAAATATAAATGCACAGAGTCAATAAAATCATTTAAAAACACCAAACCCCATCCTTACTTTGCAGGATACCTATTCCAAAGGTGTATCTAGGTTTTCTGGCACCCGGTGCAGCAGGGGCTGGCTGGCACATTTTAGCCTGGGGGGCAAGCACACAGCAGTGGCCCATGAGTAGCGGCCCATCCTTAACATGTTTATTACCAGATGCATCATAAGCCTATATTCACACGACCGTATTGTCTAAGTGCTGCCCGTGAAAAAACCTGACAGCACTTGGACCAGTTCAGATGAGTGTTTGTAGTGGTCAGACATAGTACATATTATTCTTATGTATTACTTAATGTTGAGCGATACCTTCCGATATCGGGAAATATCGGATCGGATTGGATCGGACCGATACCCAAAAAGTATCGGATATCGCCGATTCCGATACCGGAAACCAATGCAAGTCAATGGGACGCTAATATCGGAATGCCATCCCAGCGTGAGAGAATTCTCCTGATTGTTTAAAAGCCGGCAGGCGGTAAAAAGCCGCCGGCTTTTAAACAATCACACAGCCCCATACTGCTTCCCCGCAGCCTCCCACCCCGATCCTGCGCTCCCCCCGCCACCTCACATCCCGATCGTAAGTTAGGACCGGGCGGGGAGCGCAGCACCAAGGAGCAGGGAGCGAAGGACCCAGGCGGGGAAGCCGGCAGGGAAAAGACTTCACCGCCGGCTTTCCCGTTTTGTGCTGCGCTCTCCCGCCGGTTATTTCAAATGAACAGCTGAGGTATCAGGTGATGCTGATCAGCTGTTCATTTGAAGTAGCTGCGGTGCCCTCAGAGGGTTCATGTGAGTTCATGCTTCACTGCATGAACTCACATGAACTTTCCCACGGCCGCACAGGTCAGCCTCACCTCCCAGACCATCAGACCCATCATGATTGGAGTGTGCGCGGGTGTCTGTGCGATGTGTGCGGGTGTGTGCGCGATGTCTGCGGGTGTCTGCGTGCAGGCAGACATAGGCCGATGTGACACTACTACTCACATCGGCCTTTGTCTGTCCCCCGTCCACTCGTGCCAGCAGGATCAGCTCGATGGGAGCAGTAGTTCCCATCAGCCTGATCCTGCTATTTAAACTGCCCCATATGTTATTTTTGCCCCTATACATCTTTTATGTTTTTAGGCCCCCCATATATTTTTTTTGTTTTTGGTCCCCAATAAATTTTAAATACATTTTTCATTGGTGGCCAGTGGTTACCTAAAATAAATTAGTTCATACATTACCTGATCGCCACCTAAAATAAAGTAAAAAATAAAAAACTACACCTATACTCACCTAGACACCGGTTTATGCAATGATGGGGCTGCTTTACGGCCCCGTCATTCTAGCGGCGGCAGTGGTTTAGAGCGGTCACATTTTATGTGGCTGCTCTAAACTGGAGATCTTCGTGGGACACTCGTGGACTACTACGGAGGGGTAAGGATAAGGTTGTGGTTTATTATTTTATATTTTATTACAGGAGATCGATGGCTTCGGGGAATTAGGTGTCTAGGTGAGTATAGGTGTAGTTTTTTATTTTTTACTTTATTTTAGGTGGCGATCGGCGGGGACAGGTAATGTATGAACTAATTTATTTTAGGTAACCACTGGCCACCAATGAAAAATGTATTTAAAATTTATTGGGGACCAAAAACAAAAAAAATATATGGGGGGCTTAAAAACATAAAAGATGTATAGGGGCAAAAATAACATATAGGGCAGCTAAAATAGCTACTGCTCCCATCGAGCTGATCCTGCTGGCACAAGTGGACGGGGGACAGACATAGGCCGATGGGAGTAGTAGTGTCACATTAGCCTATGTCTGCCTGCACGCAGACACCCGCAGACATCGCGCACACACCCGCACACATCGCACAGACACCTGCGCACACACCAATCATGATGGGTCTGATGGTCTGGGAGGTGAGGCTGACCTGTGCGGCCGTGGGAAAGTTCATGTGAGTTCATGCAGTGAAGCATGAACTCACATGAACCCTCTGAGGGCACCGCGGCTACTTCAAATGAACAGCTGATCAGCATCACCTGATACCTCAGCTGTTCATTTGAAATAACCGGCGGGAGAGCGCAGCACAGAACGGGAAAGCCGGCGGTGTAGTCTTTTCACTGCCGGCTTCCCCGCCCGGGTCCTTCGCTCCCTGCTCCTTGGTGCTGCGCTCCCCGCCCGGTCCTAACTTACGATCGGGATGGGAGGTGGCGGGGGGAGCGCAGGATCGGGGTGGGAGGCTGCGGGGAAGCAGTATGGGGCTGTGTGATTGTTTAAAAGCCGGCGGCTTTTTACCGCCCGCCGGCTTTTAAACAATCAGGAGAATTCTCTCACGCTGGGATGGCTTTCCGATATTAGTGTCCCATTGACTTGCATTGGTTTCCGGTATCGGAATCGGCGATATCCGATACTTTTGGGTATCGGTCCTATCCAATCTGATACGATATTTCCCGATATCGGAAGGTATCGCTCAACACTACTCCTGACCCCACACATAAACTTCAGCTCATCCAGCACCATGACAACCAGCACAGCAGAGTCCTGCATCTGACGCGCCCCTGGGCCTGCTGTGTCGCGCAGCGTCTCGCGCACGGGGCTTACCCGGAACCGGATCAGATGAGGGTTGTAGTCTCCGAGTGGCGGGGACCCGGTCCGTGCCCAGGGAGTCAACTCAGTGTGTGGCAGTCTTGATAGATGTTATTTGAGTGTCGACTACGCCACCCGTTGATTTGCAGCTATGGAGCTGCCGCTGCAGGGCAGACCGCTGAGGCCGGTGTAGAATTGTGCAGCGTGATAGTATAACCCCCAACGGGAGGGATATGGCCTCAGGGCAGCCGACGTGGAAAATGGGGGTAGCAGGAACCACTCAGAGACGGTGCGGTGTAATTCAGGGTCTTTACTGGTAACAACGATAGACCCTCCCGGAGTACTTGCTAGCGAACGGGGCCTGGTCAGTCCTTGAGCAGATGGGATCTCCCCTGGCCAGGCGGAGTTGTAGGCCTCCCAAACTGACTGTACTCTTCTGGCTACCTTGCTAGAAGCGGATATAAGTAGCCCACGTCCCTGAGTGTACCGTGTGGTGCTCACCCGTATGGCCGGTGACTCGGGGCCTTCTAATGGCTTCCGCTCCACGATGGCGGTACTGGTCCCACGCGTGTGACCGTGCCTTCGGGTTTCTGGGCCTGAGGACCTGAAATCCCCTGCCGGTCGGCTTCTGCTGCTGGGTAAGAGTTAGTCCCCACAGCCTCGGACGCCGGGTCCGGTAAGAAAGCTTCTCAGTCAGGGCGACCTCTGCAGCTGCCAGCCCCTGACTCGTATTAGTATTGCTCCCACTGAGCTTCTGCTGTTTCTTCATATGACTGTTTCTTGTCTCTACTCTCCTTGACTCCAGGCTCAGGCCCCTGGACAGGGCCTGCCTGTGGAGCAGAGCCCATAGAGCAGCTCTGCTCCCTGTCTTCTCCTCTCAGAACTCCCTACCCTGCCTCAGCCCCAGGTTTATATAGGGGAAGTCCTTCCCCTCCCAAGACTGGGCAGGAGGTGTGGCATGCACAGGATCCCTGACCAAAGGACCTCCCACCTGCTCTCAGACATAATATCTCTATCACTGTGGCAACCAGACCCCTGGGGTGTCACACATCCACTGAGGCCCCTGATCATGTGACCCCTGACTCTTCCCCTCCTGTGACCTCATCACAGCTCCTGTGCGCACAGAGCAGCCATATATGTGGTGGCGGCTCTGCAGGTGGAGGTATGTGGGGATCCCCCATTACTGGGCGCAGGGGGCATTAACCCCTTGAGCACAGAGACTCTTTTGGGGTCTTGTGTTGCCCCTTTATAAGAATCATAAGGTTTTTGTTCTGTTTCCTGTAATAGATACATACGACCCAACTATGGAGACAGGAAGGGAGGAAACGTATTGTTCTCATAGTAAAGGGCCCCTTTACTGGCCCCACAGTGTAATGCCCCCATTATGCCCCTTATACAGAATGTATGATGCCCCCACACAGTGTAATGCCCCCATTATGCCCCTTATGTAGGATGCATGATGCCCCCCACAGTGTAATGCCCCCATTATACCCCTTATGCAGTATGTATGATGCCCCCACACAGTGTAATGCCCCCATTATGCCCCTTATGTAGGATGCATGATGCCCCCCACAGTGTAATGCCCCCATTATACCCCTTATGCAGTATGTATGATGCCCCCACACAGTGTAATGCCCCCATTATGCCCCTTATGCAGGATGCATGATGCCCCCACACAGTGTAATGCCCCCATTATGCCCCTTATGCAGGATGTATGATGCCCCCACACAGTGTAATGCCCCCATTATGCCCCTTATGCAGTATGTATGATGCCCCCCACACAGTGTAATGCCCCCATTATGCCCCTTATGCAGGATGTATGATGCCCCCACACAGTGTTATGCCCCTTATGCAGGATGTATGATGCCCCCCACACAGTGTAATGCCCCCATTATGCCCCTTATGCAGGATGTATGATGCCCCCACACAGTGTAATGCCCCCATTATGCCCCTTATGCAGTATACATGATGCCCCCACACAGTGTAATGCCCCCATTATGCTCCTTATGCAGTATGTATGATGCCCCCACACAGTGTAATGCCCCCATTATGCCCCTTATGCAGTATGTATGATGCCCCCACACAGTGTAATGCCCCATTATGCCCCTTATACAGTATATATGATGCCCCACACAGTGTAATGCCCCCATTATGCCCCTTATACAGTATGTATGATGCACCACACAGTGTATGCCACCATTATGCCCCTCATGCAGTATGTATGATGCTCCCACACAGTGTAATGCCCCCATTATGCCCCTTATACAAGATGTATGATGCTACCACACAATGTAATGCCCCCATTATGCCCCTTATGCAGTATGTATGATGCCCCCACACAGTGTATTGCCCCCATTATGCCCCTTATGCAGTATGTATGATGCCCCAAAAAGTTTAATGCCCCCATTATGCCCCTTATGTAGTATGTATTATGCCCCCACACAGTGTAATGCCCCCATTATGCCCCTTATGCAGTATGCAGGACATTGCCAGACCTCATGTGGCTGGAGTGTGTCAGCAGTTTCTGCAAGGTGAAGGCATTGAAGCTATGGACTGGCCCGCCTGTTCCCCAGACCTGAATCCGATTGAGCACATCTGGGACATCATGTCTCGCTCCATCTGTGTCACCCTGGCCTGGATGCCACAAAATGTATTAAAGCTGTGTCTGAGAGCAAGGGGGAGGTTCTCTAGTCAGGGGAACATTAGCATGCAATGCCTCCTGTCTCAGGCCAGTAGGGGGAGCAGGCTGCCCCTATAAAAACTGGTGCTGGGGGCAGGGTTAGAGAGAACTGGATGGCCTGTCTCAGCATTGAGACTTGTCCCAGAGCAGAACAGGGACAGACAGTTGCACTGCACCTAAGAGGAAGTGTGGCAGGAGGAGAGCCACAAGCCAGAGACAAGAGGCGAAGAGAGCCTGTCTTGGCAGAAAGAGGACTTAATTTACCAGACTTTGGTGTCTGAGGCTGAGAGGATTCCACATCCCCCAGCAGAGAACCAGTCCGCAGGGGACTGTATATTCCTTGGCCTAAGAAGCCTGGAGGCCCTGCCACAACAGAAGGGACCAGTAAAGCCGTACAAGGCTGGGAGCAGAAAGGAACCCACGTCGCAGGCCATACAGGCGAGAATACACAGAAAGCTTGGAAACGTGGGCTGTTACCCTATCAGGAGGAGATAGCCAGAAGGAGCGCAGAAAGCACGGTAGGCCTACACCCTTACCCTGACCAGGGCCAATTTCCCCGTTGCTCTCAGACATCCAGGTCCCCCTCCTAGCCGGGACTGTTTATGGGTCAATTTACCTGTTCTAGTAAAGACCCTGGACTGCAACCTGTTGTCTGTGTGCTCCTTGCTTCTCCAGCACTATCAGCACTGGGACTCTCACCACCATCACTCCCACCATCCACTATACTGCCCTGGGGCCGCACTCTTCCCGTGGGGAGTCACACTACCCTAGCTGCACACCTCATCAGCCCCAGCGGTCGGCATGCAGCGGCGGTTCCTAATAACCGCAATCCACGGGTGGCGTAGTCGGACATAATCAATAGCACATAACGGACTACCACTGGCCTGACCACCCTGAGCCACGGAACCGGGTTGCCACTACTACTCCCATCGTTCCCAGACTGCCCGGATCCGAGTGCCCCACGGCCCAAGGGGCGAGTCAGCTTTGGTGTAGTCGGCAGGATTTCATGCCCGCAACCACCGGGTACTGCGTGCCTGAAAAAGACTTTTGTAACTTACCTGTGGCGAAGTTTCCCGCCGTCCGGAGTCGTTTCCCGCCATCCGGAGCCGATTCCCGCCATCAGACGCCATCTTGGACTGTTTCCCGCCGTCTTCTGCCGTCTTCCCGCCATCCGCAGCTGTTTCTCGCCATCGGACGCCATCTTCAGGACGCCGCGCGGGAAGAAGAGGGGCGTGGACTTCAAAACCGCGCGAGATCCGAAGCTCCGCCCCACGCACCGACGCTGCGCAAGGTCCTGGAAGGGAGAGAGAGCGACGCTGACGTCATCAGGACGCGACGCAAGGTCCTCGTCCAGAGCAGCAGCAGCGGAGCCGCGGCCTACAGAAGAGGATCGTCGGAAGGTAGGCCACGCTTAACTAGGGGGGAGGAAGATGTCGGACACAGAGGCGCCCACTACCACCAACGCAGCTGCAGCAGCGGTGATGCCCTTTTCCCTGCCCTACATCCCTGGAGCGGCCTGGCTGCCCAAATACTCAGGGGAGCCCCATGCCCTAACTGACTTCAAGGAAAGGCTATACAGTTTGTTCCACGTTTACCCCCTGACAGAGGAACAGAAGGTCAGCATATTGACAGGGCAGTTAACTGGCGCAGCCCAAAGGGAGGTAAAATCATGGCCCACTGAGGATAAAAGGACTGTGAAGGGTATTCTGGCCCGGCTGCGGGGTACCTTTGACACACGTACCTCCGCTGAGATTAAAATGAGGTTCTATGGATGTAAGCAGCGGGCACAGGACAGCATCAGAGACTATGCCCTAAATCTGCAGGAAGCCTTGAGGGCTATTCAACAAACTGACCCTGGCAGTGTGCAGGAAACGGATAAGCTGCTAACAGAACAATTCATAGAAGGTCTGCTGTCTAGCGCCCACAGGGCCCAACTGCGTCTCATGTTCTTTCAGAACCCCGACCTAACCTTTGCCCAATTTAAGGACAGGGCCATAAGGGTGCTCCGTGAATCTGCAACCAGTGGCGCTATAAACCCCCGGCGCCCTGCTCTCACCAACCACCAGGAGGCGGCGCCCTCCTCTATGGATCCCGTGGGGGCTGATGCACAGGCCCTGAACCAAGCCCCGTCGAAAGACCTGCACCACCAAGTCCAGGAGCTGACCAGGAGCGTCGCGGCGTTGACCAGGACCGTCCAGGCGTTGCAAGTGGACCCGTCAAGACCCATCGAGCTGGCTTCAAGTCCGGAGGATGTCCCGTGGCGTCGACAGAGGAGGATCCCGTCGTTCCGAGGGAGGCCCACAGACCGCTACGCAGAGGATGGACAGCCCATTTGCCGTCGATGCAACCATCCCGGACACATTTCCAGGTACTGTAATTTAAAAGGGTCCAACCTGGGGCAAAGGGCCAACCCCCAGGCATAAGATCACCAGGCCCTTACAATTGGCGTAATAAGTACGTTGGGGGGCGCCCGGTTTTACCCATGGTGCTGCACGGTATCCCCATGAGCGCCTTGCTGGATAATAGGTCACAAGTAACCACTATCCCTTATGTACTTTTTAAGCAGTATTGGACTGATGCTGATATCACACGGTATCCAGACAATAACTTGAGCATCATCGCCAGTAATGGCTTACCCGTGCCGCAGATGGGGTTCAAGGAGATGACCATTAAAATTGGTAAAGTTGAACTGCCGGCACAGGGGGTGATTATTGTGGACATTGACCGTCGTGAAAGTCACCCTAAAATAACTGTGGGTACTAACGTAATTGAAAATTGTCTTTCAGAGGTAATTGTAATTCTACAACAGGTGGCGGTGAATGCTAGTTCCAGCCAACAGAGAGTCCTCAACAAGGAGATAAAAGCCCTGATGAGACGGCAGCAGGTAGAACTGTCTGGTGGTGAGATCGGTAGCGTAAGACTGAGTGACCCATTCCCCATTTCCATGCCTCCCAAAAGTGAAATAATGATCTGGTGTCGGACTGCAATCGGGTTGAGAGGTAGAGACTACCAAGCCATGGTAGAACCCGTGTACTCAGACAGCAGGCCCACCATTTTGACAGCCCGGGGGGTGGTTGATGTCCGTCATGGGAGGGTGCCCGTCCGCATCCTCAACATTGGGGAGAGGGAAGTACACTTACCCAGGTACGCTACACTCGCCAAACTGTTTGTTGTCGAACACAAAGCTATCAGGGCCGTGGAACCCTTGCCTCCATCTCCTCAGGCGGAGGGTAATGGCTCCCAGAAACAAAAGGAGGACTGGTGCCAGAAACTCCATGTGGGTGCTGACTCCACTCCCCTGCACCAAAAACAAGGAGTCTACCGGGTGGTACAGGAGTACGAGAGAGTCTTTAGTAAGCACCCGCTAGACTTCGGCAGAGTAAAAGGGATAGAACACCACATCCCCACAGGGAGCCACCCACCAATAAAAGAGAGGCACAGACCTGTACCCCCTGCACATTATCAGAACGCAAAGGGCATGCTAAGAGAGATGAAAGAAGCTGGGGTTATTAGAGACAGCTGTAGCCCCTGGGCAGCCCCCTTGGTTCTGGTCAAAAAGAAAGACGGCACCATGAGAATGTGCGTGGACTATAGACAAATCAACCGTATCACCCACAAAGACGCATATCCGCTGCCTAGAATAGAGGAGTCTTTAGCCGCACTAAAATCTGCTAACTTCTTTTCTACTTTGGACCTTACTAGCGGGTACTGGCAGGTTCCTGTGGCAGAGGCTGACAAGGAGAAGACTGCCTTCACCACCCCGATGGGACTGAGTGAGTTCAACTGTATGCCCTTCGGGCTCTGCAACGCACCAGGGACCTTCCAGAGGCTGATGGAATGATGTCTAGGGCACCGAAACTTCGAGACGGTCCTCCTTTACCTGGACGACGTGATCGTCTATTCGAAGACCTACGAGGACCACCTAAAGCACCTGGCCGAGGTGTTCGAAGCCCTGGCAGGCTATGGCCTGAAGGTGAAACCATCGAAGTGTCACCTGCTGAAACCAAAGGACCAGTACCTAGGGCACGTGGTAAGCGCGGAAGGAGTGGCCCCCGACCCTGACAAGGTCACGGCAATCAAGAGCTGGCCAAGCCCCTCGAACATCAAAGAGGTGAGACAGTTTCTCGGGTTGGTAGGCTACTACCGAAGGTTCATCCCCGGGTTCACTAAGATGGCAGCTCCTATGCAGGACCTCCTGATCGGACAGTCTAAGTCCAGGAGCCAAAAGCCGCCCTTCAAGTGGGATAAACCGGAAGAGGAGTCCTTCCGCCAGCTAAAGATGGCCCTCACAGGGGACGAGATCCTGGCCTACCCTGATTATGGCCAGCCTTTCATTCTCCACACAGATGCCAGTAATGTGGGACTGGGAGCCGTACTGTTCCAAAACCAACAGGGCAGAGAAAGGGTGATCGCGTACGCCAGCCGGAAGCTGAGACCCACCAAGAGGAACCCGGAGAATTACAGCTCCTTCAAGCTAGAATTCTTGGCGGTGGTGTGGGCCGTGACGGAACGCTTCAAGCATTACCTGGCCTCCGCAAAGTTCACCGTGTACACGGACAACAACCCGTTGACACACCTGGACAATGCAAGACTGGGTGCCCTAGAACAGCGGTGGATGGCCCGTCTCTCCAACTATGACTGATCAAGTACCGGGCCGGCAAAACCAATGCCAACGCTGACGCCCTATCGAGGATGCCTCACTTATCTGAAGGTGACGAAGACCCAGAAGAGCTGGAGGAGGTAGAACTCCCCGCGTTTCACCGGTATGGAGCTGCTCAATACTCCCACCGCGTGAAGGAGGAGGATCTAACAACCGTGATGATAAATCCCCTACCTCAACACAGCTGGGCCGAGACCCAAGATAGTGACCCTGCCATCCGCCTGGTGAAAGATCTGCTGACCCAGGAAGATGCCCGCATAGATCCGGATGCTCCAGAGGAAGCCAAGCAGCTATGGAAAGAGAAGAGCAAGCTGTTCCTCTACGAAGGCAAGTTGTGCAGAAGGATTGTCAACCACCGGACGCACGAGCTGACCTGGCAAGTCGTGGTCCCAAGGCGGGATGCAGCTATGGTCCTGGGGGCTTACCATGACAGAGCGGGACACATCGGTTCGGTTGGAAGAAACTGGAGTTCCTACTAAGAGGAAGGTTCTTTTGGGTCGGCATGAGAGGAGCTGTAGAAAAATGGTGCAGAGACTGTGGCCCTTGTCACCTAAGGAGGAAGGACCGCACCAGCCAGAAGACACCCTTGAGGCCCATCGTCACCACGCAGCCTCTTGAGCTGGTAGCTCTGGACCATGTCAAATTGGCTCCCAGCCGGTCAGGATACATCTATGCCCTGACAATCGTGGACCACTATTCCCGTTTTCTAGTGGTGGTCCCAGTAAAAGACTTGACAGCCCAAACAGCGGCCAGAGCCTTCCAGCAATATTTCTGCCGTCCACACGGGTATCCGGAACAGGTCCTGACAGACCAGGGTCCAGCGTTCGAGGCTGAAATCTTCCAGGAGTTCGGCAACCTCTATGGCTGTAAGAAGATTCGGACAACGCCTTACCACCCACAAACCAACGGGATGTGTGAGAAGATGAACAATATAGTCATTGATCTCCTGAAGACGTTGCCCCTGGAGGAGCGCAGCCTGTGGCCAGAAAAACTGCCGGACCTGATAGACTTATACAATCATATCCCGGTGAATGCTACCAACTGCACCCCGGCTTACCTGATGCGACCCAGACCGGGTAAGCTGCCTATAGACCTGGAGATGGGAGTCCTAACGCCTGAGGACACCTCCCCGGATGCGGACTGGGATACGGAAAGGCAACTGCAGTACAAGAAGGTGCAGTAGACTGTGGAGAAGAGCCTGGCCCAGGTGAGAGAGAGGCAAGAAAAACTCTTCAACCAACACGCCCCTGCTGGTCCCCTAGAACCTGGTGAGCAAGTCCTAAAGCGAAAAAGAAGGCTTCACAAGTTGGACGACCAGTGGGAAAGGGAACCCTACACCGTACTGCAGTCTGATCACGACAACCCGAAGGTGTGCGTGATCACCAAGGACGGAGGAGAAACCACTAGTACCGTCTCCAGAGACCATCTCAAAAGATGCCCCGAGCAACTCCGTAGTGCAGAAGAGGATCAGAGTGACCTTGAACCCGCAGAGGACAAGGAAGAAATGATCAGCACCGTTCTCGGAGAGTTCCCTCAGTCCTGGACTCGCATAAATGATGCCATAGTGGTACCCGTCCTGCATTTCCTGCAACCGGCACAGCAACAACCAACACCAGAGCCGGAAGGTGAAGAGGAGCAAGCGGTTCCAGAGGCAGAAGAGCCTGTATCAGCAGCCCAGGAGAGTCAACCCTCTGCTGACAGTGAGCCTGCCATGCCTGCGGTAAGCCAAAGGACCCACAGACAGCTGCCTTCCCTACCTGTACACCCAGCTGATAGCTGTACCCCTAACGCTAGTGGGGAAAGCCAGGTTGGTCCACCACCAGACAGTGGGCTACGTAGGTCAACCAGGAGCACAAAGGGGCTGATACCCGCTCGCTGGAGAATATAGAGCGCACTAAAATTGTAAATAACCTTGTTGCCAAATGTTGAATTGTTTGCAAAGTTACATGCATGTTTGGTAATTCCGTGTTTCAGTTTCTTGCAGTTACTGTAAGGACTCACAGGTTATGGACTTTTTATAACCGGGACCTGGTATGGACTGCGTTCGGAGCCTAACCAAGGAATGAACTAAGACTGTGAAGGACTTGGGGTAGGACAGACCCCCACCTGGTTAAGGCTCCCCGTTGTATTGGTGATATGGACACCCGGTCACAGGCCACACTGTGACCTTAAGAACTCAATTTGTGTGTCGTCTGTCTATTAATGTCTATTAATGTTTTATTGTCTTTGTTTATTGTTTAGTCCCGGAGTACTAAATTTCACTAGGGGGGAATGTGTCACCCTGGCCTGGATGCCACAAAATGTATTAAAGCTGTGTCTGAGAGCAAGGGGGAGGTTCTCTAGTCAGGGGAACATTAGCATGCAATGCCTCCTGTCTCAGGCCAGTAGGGGGAGCAGGCTGCCCCTATAAAAGCTGGTGCTGGGGGCAGGGTTAGAGAGAACTGGATGGCCTGTCTCAGCATTGAGACTTGTCCCAGAGCAGAACAGGGACAGACAGTTGCACTGCACCTAAGAGGAAGTGTGGCAGGAGGAGAGCCACAAGCCAGAGACAAGAGGCGAAGAGAGCCTGTCTTGGCAGAAAGAGGACTTAATTTACCAGACTTTGGTGTCTGAGGCTGAGAGGATTCCACATCCCCCAGCAGAGAACCAGTCCGCAGGGGACTGTATATTCCTTGGCCTAAGAAGCCTGGAGGCCCTGCCACAACAGAAGGTACCAGTAAAGCCGTACAAGGCTGGGAGCAGAAAGGAACCCACGTCGCAGGCCATACAGGCGAGAATACATGGAAAGCTTGGAAACGTGGGCTGTTACCCTATCAGGAGGAGATAGCCAGAAGGAGCGCAGAAAGCACGGTAGGCCTACACCCTCACCCTGACCAGGGCCAATTTCCCCGTTGCTCTCAGACATCCAGGTCCCCCTCCTAGCCGGGACTGTTTATGGGTCAATTTACCTGTTCTAGTAAAGACCCTGGACTGCAACCTGTTGTCTGTGTGCTCCTTGCTTCTCCAGCACTATCAGCACTGGGACTCTCACCACCATCACTCCCACCATCCACTATACTGCCCTGGGGCCGCACTCTTCCCGTGGGGAGTCACACTACCCTAGCTGCACACCTCATCAGCCCCAGCGGTCGGCATGCAGCGGCGGTTCCTAATAACCGCAAATCCACGGGTGGCGTAGTCGGACATAAACATCAGCACATAACGGACTACCACTGGCCTGACCACCCTGAGCCACGAAACCGGGTTGCCACTACTACTCCCATCGTTCCCCTACTGCCCGGATCCGAGTACCCCACGGCCCAGGGGGCGAGTCACATCCACCAACGTCGCGTTGCACCACTGACTGTTCAGGAGTTGGCTGATGCTTTAGTCTAGGTCTGGGAGGAGATCCCACAGGAGACCATCCGCAACCTCATCAGGAGCATGCCCAGGCGTTGTAGGGAGGTCATACAGGCACGTGGAGGCCACACACAATACTGAGCTTTCATCTGTGAAGAGCAGAGGGCACCAGTGGCGACTTTGCCAATCCTGGTGTTCTGTGGCAAATGTCAAGCGTCCTGCTCGGTGTTGGGCTGTGAGCACAACCCCCATCTGTGGACATCGGGCCCTCATACCACCCTCATGGAGTCGGTTTCTAACCGTTTGTGCAGACACATGCACATTTGTGGCCAGCTGGAGGTCATTTTGCAGGGCTCTGGCAGTGCTCCTCCTGTTCCTCCTTGCACAAAGGAGGAGGTAACGGTCCTGTTGCTGGGTTGTTGCCCTCCTATGGCTCCCTGCACATCTCCTGGTATCTGCTCCATGCTCTGGACACTGTGCTGACAGACACAGCTACACTTCTTGCCACAGCTCGCACTGATGTGCCATCCTGGATGAACGGCACTACCTGAGCAACTTCTATGGGTTGTACTGTAGACACTGCCTAATGCTAATGTACCTCTAGGGGTGAGAGCAATGGCAAAATGAAAAAGTGACCAAAACATCAGCCAAAAAGAATGAGAACAGAGAAATGGTCTGTGGTCACCACCTGCAGAACCACTCCTTTATAGGGGGTATCTGGCTAATTGCCTATCATTTCTACCAGTTGTCTGCTCCATTTGCACAACAGCAGGAGAAATTGATTCACAATCCGTGTTGCTTCATAACTGGACAGGTAGATTTCACAGAAGTGTTATTGACTTGGAGTTGTGATGTTTAAGTGTTCCCTTTATTTTTTGAGCAGTGTGTGTATATATATAATATATTTACATATTTCTATTGATCATATTAAAATTGTACATATACACTGTGTTCCAAATTATTATGCAAATAATATTTTCTCAGATTTTCCCAAATTACCTATATGAATTGCAGTCATTGTAATTTTCCAGTCAATAACTATTAGAGTACAATTGAACGGTTTTTGTACAAACTGCCTATGATAACAGTATATTTTTTAAAAAATAAAAAACTCAAACTGCACTCAAAATGCATGTTCCAAATTATTATGCACAGCAGAGTTTTCAACCTTTTCATTTTAATAAAGAACAAAAAAATGGTCATTTTTGAAATTCTAAGCATTAGCAGGTTATTACAAACTGAAATCAAACAGTTTTCAACTCAAAACTTTATTCTAGGTGATGTTACATTTGCACATAGGACCCCTTGTTCGAAAGGAGCTTCTGAACTCTCTCGTCCATTGAATTTGTCAGGTTTTGGATGGTTTCTGCTTTAATTGTTGTGCATGAGGACAGAATACCCTCCCAGAGCTGTTGCTTAGATGTGAACTGCCTCCCGCCATCATAGACACTCCTTTTGATGATGCTCCAGAGGTTCTGAATGGGGTTGAGGTCAGGGGAGCATGGGGGCCACACCATAAGTTTGTCCCCTTTTATGCCCATAGCAGCCAGAGATGCAGATGTGTTATGTGCATCATGAGACGGTGCATTATCATGCATGAAATGATCTTGATGGTCCAGATGGATGGAGTGGAGGATGGCTGGTTGATGGACACCCCATGCAAACACGGCTACAGCGCCAACAAGGAGGAGGTGGAGTAATGTTTTGGGCTGGAATCATGGGGAGAGAGATTGTCGGCCCTTTTAGGATCCCTGAAGGGGTAAAGATGAACTCCATAATGTATGTTGAGTTTCTCAAACAGCACTTGCTTCCATGGTTCAAGAAGAAGAACCGTGCATTCCGCAGCAAGATCATTTTCATGCATGATAATGCCCCGTCTCATGCTGCACATAACACATCTGCATCTCTGGCTGCTATGGGCATAAAAGGGGACAAACTTATGGTGTGGCCCCCATGCTCCCCTGACCTCAACCCCATTGAGAACCTCTGGAGCATCATCAAAAGGAGTGTCTATGATGGCGGGAGGCAGTTCACATCTAAGCAACAGCTCTGGGAGGGTATTCTGTCCTCATGCAAAACAATTGAAGCAGAAACCATCCAAAACCTGACAAATTCAATGGACGAGAGAGTTCAGAAGCTCCTTTCGAACAAGCGGTCCTATGTGCAAATGTAACATCACCTAGAATAAAGTTTTGAGTTGAAAACTGTTTGATTTCAGTGTGTAATAACCTGCTAATGCTTATAATTTCAAAAAAGACCATTTTTTTGTTCTTTATTAAAATTAAAAGGTTGAAAACTCTGCTGTGCATAATAATTTGGAACATGCATTTTGAGTGCAGTTTGAGTGTTTTATTTTTTTAAATATACTGTTATCATAGGCAGTTTGTACAAAAACCTTTCAATTGTACTCTAATAGTTATTTGACTGGAAAATTACAATGACTGCAATTCATATAGGTAATTTGGGAAAATCTGAGAAAATAATATTTGCATAATAATTTGGAACACAGTGTATACAGACTACAAAGTATGGCAGTATCAGCGATCAAGCAGACAAGGGCTGGAGAGAGCAGGAGAGAC
The DNA here is from genome assembly GCF_046119375.1 of Phyllobates terribilis. Taxonomy (NCBI): domain Eukaryota; kingdom Metazoa; phylum Chordata; class Amphibia; order Anura; family Dendrobatidae; genus Phyllobates; species Phyllobates terribilis. Next base: position 1,039,586 of record NW_027363139.1, read on the forward strand.
GTTAGAAAGACGCTCGAGAGAGAGAGAGCAGGAGAGACGCTAGAAAGACGCTCGAGAGAGAGAGCAGGAGAGATGCTCGAGATCAGGAGAGACGCTCGAGAGAGAGAGAGAGCAGGAGAGACGCTCAAGAGAGAGAGCAGGAGAGACGCTCGAGAGAGAGAGCAGGAGAGACGCTCGAGAGAGAGAGAGCAGGAGAGACGCTCGAGAGAGAGAGCAGGAGAGACGCTAGAAAGACGCTCGAGAGAGAGAGAGCAGGAGAGACGCTCGAGAGAGAGAGAGAGCAGGAGAGACGCTCAAGATCAGGAGAGACGCTCGAGAGAGAGAGCAGGAGAGACGCTCGAGAGAGAGAGCAGGAGAGACGCTCGAGAGAGAGCAGGAGAGACGCTCGAGAGAGAGAGAGCAGGAGAGACGCTCGAGAGAGAGAGAGCAGGAGAGACGCTCGAGAGAGAGCAGGAGAGACGCTCGAGAGAGAGAGAGCAGGAGAGACGCTAGAAAGACGCTCAAGAGAGAGAGAGCAGGAGAGACGCTCGAGAGAGAGAGCAGGAGAGACGCTCGAGAGAGAGCAGGAGAGACGCTCGAGAGAGAGAGCAGGAGAGACGCTCGAGAGAGAGAGAGCAGGAGAGACGCTCGAGAGAGAGAGAGCAGGAGAGACGCTTGAGAGAGAGAGCGCAGGAGAGACGCTCGAGAGAGAGAGCAGGAGAGACGCTCGAGAGAGAGAGAGCAGGAGAGACGCTCGAGAGAGAGAGCAGGAGAGACGCTAGAGAGAGAGAGCAGGAGAAACGTTCGAGAGAGAGAGCAGGAGAGACGCTCGAGAGAGAGAGCAGGAGAGACGCTCGAGAGAGAGAGCAGGAGAGGCCCTCGAGAGAGAGAGAGAGCAGGAGAGACGCTCGAGAGAGAGAGCAGGAGAGACGCTCGAGAGAGAGAGAGCAGGAGAGACGCTCGAGAGAGAGAGCAGGAGAGACGCTCGAGAGAGAGAGAGCAGGAGAGATGCTCGAGAGAGAGAGAGCAGGAGAGACGCTAGAGAGAGAGAGACGCTCGAGAGAGAGAGAGCAGGAGAGACGCTCAAGAGAGAGAGAGCAGGAGAGACGCTCGAGAGAGAGAGAGACGCTCGAGAGATTGAGCAGGAGAGAAGCTCGAGAGAGAGAGCAGGAGAGACGCTCGAGAGAGAGCAGGAGAGACGCTCGAGAGAGAGCAGCAGAGACGCTCGAGAGAGAGCAGGAGAGACGCTCAAGAGAGAGAGAGCAGGAGAGACGCTCGAGAGAGAGAGAGACGCTCGAGAGATTGAGCAGGAGAGAAGCTCGAGAGAGAGCAGGAGAGACGCTCGAGAGAGAGCAGGAGAGACGCTCGAGAGAGAGAGCAGGAGAGACGCTCGAGAGAGAGAGAGCAGGAGAGATGCAAGAGAGAGAGAGACGCTTGAGAGAAAGAGCAGGAGAGAAGCTCGAGAGAGAGAGCAGGAGAGAAGCTCGAGAGAGAGAGCAGGAGAGACGCTCGAGAGAGAGCAGGAGAGACGCTCGAGAGAGAGAGCAGGAGAGACGCTCGAGAGAGAGAGCAGGAGAGACACTCGAGAGAGAGCAGGAGAGACGCTCGAGAGAGAGAGAGCAGGAGAGACGCTCGAGAGAGAGAGCAGGAGAGACGCTCGAGAGAGAGAGCAGGAGAGACGCTCGAGAGAGAGAGCAGGAGAGACGCTCGAGAGAGAGAGAGCAGGAGAGACGCTCGAGAGAAAGAGCAGGAGAGAAGCTAGAGAGAGAGAGCAGGAGAGACGCTCGAGAGAGAGCAGGAGAGATGCTCGAGAGAGAGAGCAGGAGAGACGCTCGAGAGAGAGAGCAGGAGAGACGCTCGATAGAAAGCAGGAGCAACTGTCAATCACTTCATCACTATATGACTCAGTAATGATACCTATAGCATATTACTCAGGGTGACAACATGGCAGGTCACAGAGTTACTTTCATGATCTAGATTTGCTAAATTGGAGACATATCATGATACAGAGCCCATGTCCATGACTTATGTCAGCTCCAAAGTGAAATATGTATTGAAAAAAATTAAAAAAAATTATATATATACACACACATATACATACACTGCTCAAAAAAATAAAGGGAACACTCAAATAACACATCCTAGATCTGAATGAATGAAATATTCTCATTGAATACTTTGTTCTGTACAAAGCTGAAAGTGCTGACAACAAAATCACATAAAAATCATCAATGGAAATCAAATTTATTAACTAATGGAGGCCTGGATTTGGAGCCACCCCCAAAATTAAAGTGGAAAAACACACTACAGGCTGATCCAACTTTGATGTAATGTCCTTAAAACAAGTCAAAATGAGGTTCAGTATTGTGTGCGGCCTCCACGTGCCTGTATGACCTCCCTACAACGCCTGGGCATGCTCCTGATGAGGTGGTCTCCTGTGGGATCTCCTCCCAGACCTGGACTAAATCATCCGCCAACTTCTGGAAAGTCTATGGTGCAACGTGACGTTGGTGGATGGAGCGAGACATGATGTCCCAGATGTGCTCAATCGGATTCAGGTCTGGGGAACGGGTGGGACAGTCCATAGCTCAATGCCTTCATCTTGTAGGAACTGCTGACACACTCCAGCCACATGAGGTCTGGCATTGTCCTGCATTAGGAGGAACCCAGGGCCAACCGCACCAGCATATGGTCTCACAAGGGGTCTGAGGATCTCATCTCGGTACCTAATGGCAGTCAGGCTACGTCTGGCGAGCACATGGAGGGCTGTGCGGCCCTCCAAAGAAATGCCACTCCACACCATTACTGACCCACTGCCAAATCGGTCATGCTGAAGGATGTTGCAGGCAGCAGATCGCTCTCCGCGGCGTCTCCAGACTCTGTCATGTCTGTCACATGTGCTCAGTGTGAACCTGCTTTCATCTGTGAAGAGCACAGGGCGCCAGTGGCGACTTTGCCAATCCTGGTGTTCTGTGGCAAATGCCAAGCGTCCTGCACAATGTTGGGATGTGATCACAACCCCCATCTGTGGACGTCGGGCCTTCATACCACCCTCATGGAGTCGGTTTCTAACCGTTTGTGCAGACACATGAACATTTGTGGCCTGCTGGAGGTCATTTTGCAGGGCTCTGTCAGTGCTCCCCCTGTTCCTCCTTGCACAAAGGCGGAGGTAGCGGTACTTCTGCTGGGTTGTTGCCCTCCTACGGCCCCCTCCTTGTCTCCTGGTGTACTGGCCTGTCTCCTGGTAGCACCTCCAGCCTCTGGACACTACGCTGACAGACACCGCAAACCTTCTTGCCACAGCTCGCACTGATGTGCCATCCTGGATGAGCTGCACTACCTGAGCAACTTCTGTGGGTTGTAGAGTCCGTCTCATGCTACCACGAGTGTGAAAGCATAACCAACATTCAAAAGTGACCAAAACATCTGCCAGAAAGCATTGGTACTGAGATGTGGTCTGTGGTCCCCACCTGCAGAATCAATCCTTTGAGGGTGTCTTGATAATTGCCAATAATTTCCATCTATTGTCTATTCCATTTGCACAACAGCATGTGAAATTGATTGTCAATCAGTGTCATTTCCTAAGTGGACAGTTTGATGCACTTGGAGTTATATTCTGTTGTTTAAGTGTTCCCTTTATTTTTTTGAGCAGTGTATATATACAGTACAGACCAAAAGGTGGACACACCTTCTCATTTAAAGATTTATCTGTATTTTCATGACTAAGAAAATTGTACATTCACACTGAAGGCATCAAAACTATGAATTAACACATGTGGAATTATATACTTAACAAAAACGTGTGAAACAACTGAAAATATGTCTTATATTCTAGGTTCTTCAAAGTAGCCACCTTTTGCTTTGATGGCTGCTTTGCACACTCTTGGCATTCTCTTGATGAGCTTCAAGAGGTAGTCACCGGAAATGGTTTTCACTTCACAGGTGTGCCCAGTCAGGTTTAATAAGTGGGATTTCTTGCCTTATAAATGGGGTTGGGACCATCACTTGTGTTGTGCAGAAGTCTGGTGGATACACAGCTGATAGTCCTACTGAATAGACTGTTAGATGCTTTTTTCTTGCCATCATACAAATTCTAAGTAAAGAAAAACGAGTGGCCATCATTACTTTAAGAAATGAAGGTCAGTCAGTCCGAAAAATTGTGAAAACTTTGAAAGCGTCCCCAAGTGCAGTTGCAAAAACCATCAAGCGCTACAAAGAAACTGTCTCACATGAGGACTGCCCCAGGAAAGGAAGACCAAGAGTCACCTCTGCTTCTGAGGATAAGTTTATCCGAGTCACCAGCCTCAGAAATCGCAGGTTAACAGCAGCTCAGATTAGAGACCAGGTCAATGCCACACAGAGTTCTAGCAGCAGAAACATCTCTTCAACAACTGTTAAGAGGAGACTTTGTGCAGCAGGCCTTCATGGTAAAATAGCTGCTAGGAAACCACTGCTAAGGACAGGCAACAAGCAGAAGAGACTTGTTTGGGCTAAAGAACACAAGGAATGGACATTAGACCAGTGGAAATCTGTGCTTTGGTCTGATGAGTCCAAATTTGAGATCTTTGGTTCCAACCACCGTGTCTTTGTGCGATGCATAAAAGGTGAACGGATGGACTCTACATGCCTGGTTCACACAGTGAAGCATGGAGGAGGAGGAGTGATGGTGTGGGGGTGCTTTGCTGGTGACACTGTTGGAGATTTATTCAAAATTGAAGGCATACTGAACCAGCATGGCTACCACAGCATCTGGCAGCGGCATGCTATTCCATCCGGTTTGCGTTTAGTTGGACCATCATTTATTTTTCAAAAGAACAATGACCCCAAACACACCTCCAGGCTGTGTAAGGGCTATTTGACCAAGAAGGCGAGTGATGGGGTGCTACGCCAGATGACCTGGCCTCCACAGTCACCAGACCTGAACCCAATCGAGATGGTTTGGGGTGAGCTGGACCGCCGAGTGAAGGCAAAAGGGCCTACAAGTGCTAAGCATCTCCGGGAACTCCTTCAAGATTGTTGGAAGACCATTTCCAGTGACTACCACTTGAAGCGCATCAAGAGAATGCCAAGAGTGTGCAAAGCAGTCATCAAAGCAAAAGGTGGCTACTTTGAAGAACCTAGAATATAAGACATATTTTCAGTTGTTTCACACTTTTTTGTTAAGTATATATTTCCACATGTGTTAATTCATAGTTTTGATGCCTTCAGTGTGAATGTACAATTTTCATAGTCATGAAAATACATAAAAAATCTTTAAATGAGGTGTGTCCAAACTTTTGGTCTGTACTGTACATACACACACACACACACACACACATATATATATACATACACGCCCGCAGTAGGGAAAATAAGTATTTGATACACTGCCGATTTTGCAAGCTTTCCCACCTACAAAGAATGGAGAGGTCTGTCATTTTTATCATAGGTACACTTCAACTGTGAGAGACAGAATCTAAAAATAAAATCCAAAAAAAAAATCACATTGTATGATTTTTAAATAATTATATCGCATTTCATTGCATGAAATAAGTATTTGATCACCTACCAACCAGCAAGAAATCTCGCTCTCACAGACCTGTTAGTTTTTCTTTCAGAAGCCCTCCTACTCTGCACTCCTCACCTGTATTTATTGTACCTGTTTGAACTCGTTACCTGTATAAAAGACACCTGTCCACACACTCAATCAATCACACTCCAACCTATCCACCATGGTTAAGACCAAAGAGCTATCTAAGGACACCAGGGACAAAATTGTAGACCTGCTCCAGGCTGGGATTGGCTACAGGACAATATGCAAGCAGCTTGGTGAGAAAGCAACAACTGTTGGCACAATTATTAGAAAACGGAAGAAACACAAGATGACTGTCAATCTTCCTCGGTCTGGGGCTCCATGCAAGATCTCGACCCGTGGGATAAGGATGATTCTGAGAAAGGTCAGGAATCAGCCCAGAACTACACAGGAGGACCTGGTCAATGACCTGAAGAGAGCCGAGACTACAGTCTCAAACATTACCATTAGTAACACACTATGCCGTCATGGATTAAACTCCTGCAGGGCACGCAAGGTCCCCTGCTCACGCCAGCACATGTCCAGGCCCGTTTGAAGTTCGCCATTGACCATCTGGGTGATCCAGAGGAGGCATGGGAGAGGGTCATGTGGTCAGATGAGACCAAAATAGGACTTTTTGGTATCAACTCCACTTGACGTGTTTGGAGAAAGAAGAAGGATGAGTACAACCCCAAGAACACCGTCCCAACTGAGAAGCATGCTGGGGAAACCTTATACTTTGGGGGTGCTGTTCTGCAAAGGGGACAGGACAACTGCACCCAGCAACAGTCCCGAAACTTGAAAGATCTGGAGAAGATCTGTATGGAGGAGTGGTCCAAAATTCCTGCTGCAGTGTCTGCAAACTTGGTCAAGAACTACAGGAAACGTCTGACCTCTGTAATTGCAAACAAAGGTTTCCGTACCAAATATTAAGATCTGTTTTTCTATTGTATCAAATAATTAATTTGCATAATTGCATGAAATAAGTATGTAAAAATTATAAAATGTTATTTTCTGTTTTTTATTTTTAGATTCTGTCTCTCACAGGTGAAGTGTACCTACGATAAAAATTACAGCCCTCTCCATTCTTTGTAGGTGGGAAAACTTGCAAAATCGTCAGTGTATCCAATACTTACTTTCCCCACTGTATATACTTTGTTCCTAAAAAAGAAAAAACCCACCGGTCTTCTATGTGAACATAACAAAGACTATAACTAAAAATCTTATATATTAAAAAAAAAAACTAAAACAAGGTTGACCACATTTTCTTATGGTATTTTTATTTGAAACTTCCTTGGAAAATTCACTGGAAATATCAGAAATGTCTGAAGTGGGGACCTCAATGTAAGACCCCCACCCATTAGATGTAAGGTGGCTCCCAAACCTCACGTGTCGATGCAGCACAGCCATCTGCAGCCACATTTTACGTAGAGCACACGCAGAACTGGGTCATTAACACATACATTAATCCTTTCATTTCGTTCTCCTCTGCTGAAGATGTGTTTGACAAAGACCTCATCTACCAAAATAAAGAGGTGTATTCCCTATGAACTAACAATACCGTGGCATCTCTTCTTCCCAGGTCCTCTGCGTTGTGCCAATCTTCTGGAAATGTGTGGATACATTGACAACTGGCCACTGCCAGGCCCCTGGTCGTAGTGATTATGCCTACTGTCCAAACTGATTAGACATGGACAAGGAGTAAGGTAACACCCCATTGTCAATTAGATGTAAGGCTATGTTCACACTAGGCGTTTTTTCACTACACATTACTTTCAATGGGTGAAATACACTGAAAGAAGTGACGTGCTCTATTCAGCAAAAAACAATGCAAATCACAAAATACTGATCATACAAAAACCAGGGTGTGAGCATGAGATTTCTGAAATCTCATAGACTTTGCTTGTACTGTAAAACACAGCTGAAAATTTGCATTAAAAAAACGCTGAAAAAAACGCGATGTGTGAACATAGCCTTCAAAGGCACTGCACAGTGGTCTGAAACACAAATTCTGCACATTTGTGATTTTATAGGGTTTATAAGATTACTAAAACAGACGTGTCAGGAGACCACACAGATCCACTTTATAAAAACAAAAACACCTCAGTCATTGAAAGGTTAAATTACAACATTCCTAAGTCCAGCGCTCAAAATCTCCCAAGTCTCCTTACATTATGTAGTAAAGGACAGGTGACATTGGGGCCTTGCTTGTCCACCAGGTGATGTCTTATCGGTGGAAAGACTGTGATGAGAGGTTTGTCTTGAGGAAATTGTGGCGGAAGTAAACTGCAATAAAAACAAAGTATTAGAGCAAGACGCGGGATACATGACTGCAGCCTACAGAAACGTGACAGGTCCGGGGAAAATACCCAACAGCCTCATCTCATCTCAATGGAAAATCCATTTAGGTGGCACGTAGCGTAAGGCATAAAGGGACGTCAGCACCTTGACATATGATCGTAATGGTGTTATAAGAGATCTGATGAGTCCATCATGACAAATCTAGTGTGGAAAACATATGCAAATCCGTCTGGAAGTGCACTGGGGCGTATCACTGCACTTAGACAGCTCCTTTCAAGTGCACGGACACGCCCCTCTGCACTCCCACACCAATCTGCAGACACTCCATTTCCTTTTGACTGGCACATCGGAGCTCTGCAAAAAAAAAAAGGATAATTTTTCTGGGGAGGGACAATCGACGATACTGTTCTACGACTACTTCCATATGTAAAAGGAAGCTGAGAGGACCCTATAAGCCTCCATATTGATTTAAAGTGATTTCTTATTAGTAGCAATTAAACAACTTGCATTAATACATATCATCTATAGTGACGTCATGAGCCGCCAAGCAACATCATTTAATGGCTCCAGTGCTACTGTGGCACCCCAGGGGTCTGGTTTTCCACAGTAATGTAATGTTATGTCTGAGAGCAGGTGGGAGGTCCTTTGGTCAGGGATCCTGTGCATGCCACACCTCCTGCCCAGTCTGGGGAGGGGAAGAACTTCCCCTGTATAAACCCTGGGCTGAGGCAGGGTTAGTCAGTCAAGGAGAGGAGAGACAGAGAAGCAGCATAGGAAGAAACAGCAGAAGCTCAGTGGGAGCAATATTACTACGAGTCAGGGGCTGGCAGCTGCAGAGCTCGCCCTGACTGAGAAGCTTTCTTACCGGACCCGGCGTCCGAGGCTGTGGGGACTAACTCTTACCCAGCAGCAGAAGCCGACCGGCAGGGGATTTCAGGTCCTCAGGCCCAGAAACCCGAAGGCACGGTCACACGCGTGGGACCAGCACCGCCATCGTGGAGCGGAAGCCATTAGAAGGCCCCGAGTCACCGGCCATACGGGTGAGCACCACACGGTACACTCAGGGACGTGGGCTACTTATATCCGCTTCTAGCAAGGTAGCCAGAAGAGTACAGTCAGTTTGGGAGGCCTACAACTCCGCCTGGCCAGGGGAGATCCCATCTGCTCAAGGACTGACCAGGCCCCGTTCACTAGCAAGTACTCCGGGAGGGTCTATCGTTGTTACCAGTAAAGACCCTGAATTACACCGCACCGTCTCTGAGTGGTTCCTGCTACCCCCATCATCCACATCTGCTGCCCTGAGGCCATACCCCTCCCGTTGGGGGTTATACCATCTACGCTGCACCATCCATCCACCGGCCTCAGCGGACTGTCCTGCAGCGGCAGCTCCATAGCTGCATTCAACGGGTGGCGTAGTCGTCCTGCATCTACCGCTGTTACATCGCCGCTCAGTTTGACTCCCTGGGCACGGACCGGGTCACCGCCACGAGACTACAACCCTCAAGAGATCCGGCTCCGGGTAAGCTCCCGTGTGCGCAACGCAGCGCGACACAGGCCCAGGGGCGCGTCAACTTTGGCGTAGTCGGCAGGATTTCGTGCCCGCAACCACCGGGTACTGCGTGCCTGAAAAAGAGACTTTTCAAACTTACCTGTGGTGAAGATTCCCGCCATCCGGCGCCATCTTCAGCCTTCTTCCCGCCATCGGTGAAGTTTCCCGCCATCCGGCGCCATCTTCTGCCTTCTTCCCGCCATCCGTGGAGTTTTCCCGCCATTGGACGCCATCTTGAGGACGCCGCGCGGGGAGAAGAGGGGCGTGGACTCCGAAAGCGCGCGAGAACTGAAGCCCCGCCTCACGTCCGGACGTTGCGTAAGGTCCTTGAAGGAGCCCAGCAGACGCCGACGTCACAGGAGCGCGACGGAAGGTCCTCAACCCTGACGATCCACTGCGGAGCCGCGGCCTACGGAAGAGGATCATCGCAAGGTAGGCCACGGTCCACTAGGGGGGAGGAAGATGTCGGATACGGAGGAGAGCCTCACTGCCTCAACCCCCGCCAGCGCTACCGCTGCTGCAGTTATGCCCTTCACCATGCCCTATATCCCGGGAGCAGCTTGGCTACCCCAGTACTCAGGGGAGTCACATACCCTGCATGACTTTAGAGAAAAGCTGGATAGCCTCTTCCAGGTGTACCCCCTCACAGAAGAGCAAAAAGTGAGCATCCTGGTGGCCCAACTAACCGGGGCAGCCAAAAGGGAAGTAAAATCCTGGCCACCTGGGAGGAAGACTGTCGCAGGGATACTAACCCGGCTGAAGGACACCTTTGATACCCGCACCTCAGCCGAGATTAAGCTTAGATTCTACGGGTGCAAGCAGCGAGCGCATGAGAGTATAAGGGACTATGCACTAAACCTACAAGAGGCCCTGAGGGCCATTAAGCAGACCGACCCTGATGGAGTGGGAAACGAGGACAGGCTGTTGACCGAACAGTTTATAGAGGGACTGTATTGTAATACCCACCGAACCCAGTTGCGGGCAATGGCCTTACAGGATCCCCATCTGGGCTTTGCACAGTTCAAGGACAGAGCCATCCGGGTGCTCCGAGAACCGGCACCGGGTGGCGTTGTGACCCACAAGCGCCCTGCTATCATTTACCACCAGGAGGCGGCGCCCTTGTCGGCAGGGCCTGTGGGAGCTGATGCGCAGGCTTTGGACAATGACCCGGCTCCAGACCTACACCATCAGGTCCAAGAGCTAGCTAAGAGCGTTGCTGCGCTAACCCGAACTGTGCAGTCTTTACAGGCTTCCACCCCAGGGAAGATCCAGCTGGCATCCGGACCGGAGGACATCCCGTGGCGTCGACCAAGGAGGACCCCACCGGCCAGAGGAAGACCCAGTGACCGATACAGCGAGGACGGACAACCCATCTGCCGCCACTGCAATCAACCTGGACATATGGCAAGGTACTGTTCTTTAAACGGGCACAACCTGGGGTAGAGGGCCAACCCCCAGGAAAAAGATCACCAGGCCCATCGAACTGGCGCGACAGATATGTGGGAGGACGTCCAGTCTTGCCTGTGGTACTGGATGGCATTCCCATGAGTGCCCTACTGGACACCGGGTCACAGGTCACCACCATCCCGTACGTGCTCTTTAAGCAGTACTGGAATGACTCGGATATAACCCGCTACCCTGACGACGACTTGAGTATCATCGCCAGCAATGGCCAGCCCGTGCCACAGATCGGATTTAAAGAGGTGACCATCAAAATCGGTAGAGTCGAACTGGCAGCACAGGGACTGATCATTGTAGATATTGACAAACATGAGAGTCACCCAAAAATAACTCTAGGAACTAATGTAATTGAAAATTGTCTTGCAGAGGTGATTTTCCTTTTACAGCAGGTTGCCAAGAACGCCAGCTCCGGCGAGCAGCGGGTGCTCCAGAAAGAGATCCGGGCACTGATGCGACGGCAACAGGTGGAACTCTCCGGCGGTGAGATTGGTAGCGTAAGAATGTGTGACCCTTTTCCTATTGCCATGCCCCCAAAAAGTGAAATGATGATTTGGTGCCGGGCAGCTATTGGTCTGAGAGGTAGAGATTACCAGGCAATGGTAGAACCAGTTTACTCGGACAGTAGGCCCACCATTTTGACAGCACGGGGGGTGGTTGATGTACGCCATGGGAGGGTGCCCGTTCGCATAATAAATATCGGTGAGAGGGAAGTGTACCTGCCCCGGTATGCCACGCTAGCCAAATTATATACCATTAACCAAAATTCTATACAATCTGTGGAACCCTTGCCTCCATCTCACCCGGAGGAAGGTAACGGCTCTAAGAAAAACATGGAGGACTGGTGTCAGCAACTACATCTGGGTACTGACTCCACTCCCGCACACCAGAAACAAGGAGTCTATCGGGTGGTTCAGGAGTACGAGAGAGTGTTCAGTAAACACCCGTTAGACTTCGGGCGAGTCAAGGGGGTAGAACACCACATCCCCACGGGAGACCATCCTCCTATAAAAGAGAGGTATCGACCCGTACCCCCTGCCCACTACCAACACGCCAAGGGATGCTTAGAGACATGAAGGAGGCTGGGGTGATCAGGGATAGCTGTAGCCCCTGGGCAGCTCCACTAGTCTTAGTCCGAAAGAAAGACAACACCATGAGGATGTGTGTAGATTACCGGAAAATCAATCGTATCACACACAAGGATGCGTACCCCTTACCAAGGATAGAGGAGTCATTGGCTGCTTTAAGATCTGCTAACTTCTTCTCTACCTTGGATCTCACTAGCGGGTACTGGCAGGTTCCTGTAGCAGAGGCGGACCGGGAGAAGACCGCATTCACCACCCCGATGGGACTTAGCGAGTTCACCTGCATGCCGTTCGGACTCTGCAACGCACCGGGAACCTTCCAACGACTAATGGAGTGTTGTCTGGGCCACAGAAACTTCGAAACGGTCCTGTTGTACCTGGACGATGTCATCGTATATTCCAAGACGTATGAGGACCACCTGAAACACCTGGCGGAAGTGTTCGAAGCTCTGGCAAGTTACGGCCTAAAGGTGAAACCCTCCAAGTGTCACCTCCTGAAACCAAAGGTGCAGTACCTGGGACACGTGGTGAGCGCTGACGGAGTGGCTCCCGACCCTGATAAGATCACCGCAATTAAGGAATGGCCAAGCCCCTCCAGCGTAAAAGAAGTGCGGCAGTTCCTCGGGTTGGTAGGCTACTACCGAAGGTTTATTCCCGGTTTCACCAAAAAGGCAGCACCTATGCAGGACCTCCTGATAGGCCAGTCCCGGAAGGCCAAGAACCAGAAGCCGCCCTTCAAATGGGAGGAGCTGGAAGAAGAGTCCTTCCGCCAGCTGAAGATGGCCCTCACGGGGGACGAAATCCTGGCGTACCCGGATTATAGCCAGCCCTTTATCCTCTACACCGACGCCAGTAACATCGGGCTAGGAGCCGTACTGTCCCAGATCCAGCAGGGGAAGGAACGAGTAATCGCCTACGCCAGCCGAAAACTGCGACCCACCGAAAGGAACCCCGAGAATTACAGCTCATTTAAGCTAGAGTTCCTGGCCGTAGTATGGGCAGTCACCGAGCGCTTTAAGCATTACCTCGCTTCTTCCCGGTTCACCGTGTACACGGATAACAACCCGTTGACACACCTGGACACGGCAAGACTCGGTGCCCTGGAGCAGAGGTGGATGGCCCGTCTGTCCAACTACGAGTTCACAATCAAATACCGGGCAGGACGCTCCAATACCAACGCGGACGCCTTGTCCAGGATGCCCAACCTGCCGGACGGAGGAGAAGATCCGGAGGGACTGGAAGAAGTTGAACTCCCTGCGTTCCACCGTCATGGGACTATCCAGTATTCCCACCGGGTAAGGAGTAAGCAGGCTGCTACGTTGAACCCCTTACCCCACTACAACTGGGCGGAAACGCAAGACAGCGACCCTGCCGTCCGACTGGTGAAGGAGATGCTGACTCGCCCGGAGGCTTGCCTTGAACCAGACGCTCCGGAGGAAGCCAAACAACTATGGGCAGAGAGGAGTCGACTGTTCCTTTACAAGGGGAAGTTGTGCCGCAGAATGGTTAACTCCCGGACGCATGAACTACTCTGGCAAGTAGTGGTGCCACGAAGAGACGCAGCCATGGTGATGGAGGCCTACCACGACGGAGCTGGACACTTCGGGTGGAAGAAGCTGGAGTTCCTTCTGCGCGAGCGATTCCACTGGGTAGGCATGAGGGGAACCATTGAGAAGTGGTGCAGAGACTGTGGCCCGTGCAACCTAAGAAGGAAGGACCGTGCCAGCCAGAAGACTCCCCTGCAGTCCATCGTCACCCGGCAACCGTTGGAACTGGTAGCCTTGGATCATGTAAAACTGACCCCAAGCAGAAGTGGCTACGTCTACGCGTTAACCATCGTGGATCATTACTCCCGGTTTCTGGTTGTCGTCCCCGTCAAGGACTTAACGGCTCAAACAGCAGCTAGAGCCTTCCAGCAGCACTTTTGCCGTCCACACGGGTACCCGGACCAAGTGCTGACGGACCAGGGACCTGCCTTTGAAGCGGAGGTCTTCCAGGAATTCTGCAATCTGTATGGCTGCCGGAAGATAAGGACGACACCCTACCATCCGCAAACTAATGGACTTTGTGAGAAAATGAACCAGGTGGTAATGGATCTTCTAAAAACGTTGCCCCTGGAAGAACGCAGTCTGTGGCCTGAGAAGTTGCCCGATCTGGTGGACCTATACAACCACATCCCGGTAGGTTCCACCAACTGTACCCCGGCTTACCTAATGAGGGCAAGACCTGGTAAGTTACCTGTTGACCTGGAAATGGGAGTCCTGACACCCGAGGACACTTCACCAGAAACAGACTGGGACACAGAGAGGCAGCAGCAGTACCGGAGAGTACAGGAGAGCGTGGAGCGAAGTCTCTGTCAGGCTAGGGAAAGACAAGAGAAAACTTACAACCAGTATGCTCCCGCTGTTCCCCTGGTACCCGGAGAGCAGGTCTTGAAGAGGAAGAGACGGCTCCACAAGTTGGACGACCAGTGGGAGAAGGACCCGTACACCGTACTGCCCTCAAGCCACGAGAACCCGAAGGTTTGTACCATCAGTAAAGACGGAGGGGAAACCACAGCCATTGTATCCCGGGACCACCTGAAAAAGTGTCCCGAACAACTGAGGAACCCTGAAGAGGAACAAGAAGACCATCGACCCATAGAGGAAAGGGAAGATATGGTTAGTACTGTGCTCGGGGACTTCCCTCGGTCTTGGACTCAAGTTAATGGTGCAGTTGTGGTACCCGTACTCACCTTCCTCCAACCAGCATCCCAAGCACCTACGGAGCAACAGGTAGAGCTGGAAGAACAGCCGGTCCAGGAGGCAGAAAACCCCACACCAGCAGACCAGGAGGATCAACCCTCTGCTTGCAGTGAGCCTGCCATATCCCTAGTGAGCCAAAGAGCCGGTAGACAGCTGCCCAGTTTACCCTTGACAGCTCCTACACCCTGTAGTTCAGGGCTAGACAGTCAGCTCCGTAGGTCCACTAGGGCCACTAGAGGCCAGTTACCCGCACGTTGGAGGATTTGAAGTGTATAAATTGTTTTATTTATGTTTACCTGTGTATTGTTGCTTGTGTATAATTTTGTGTTTCTAGTTATTTGTAGGAGTCCTTGGTGGATTTACCGGGAAACCCTTGTACATAGTTGGAGCGTAACCCAGGATGGACTAAAGACTGTTAAGGACTCGGGGCAGGACAAACCCCTACCTGGTTACGTCTCCCTGTTTTGGTGAAATGGACACCTTGCTTTTCTTCAAAGACTGCACCCGGTTACGGACATGCCGTGACCACCTTTATGTGTTTCTTCTTATTGTACTGTTATTGTTGTTATATCTTGTTATGTTTTTCTAAAATATGTTTAGTCCCGGAGTACTAAATTTCACTAGGGGGGAATGTGGCACCCCAGGGGTCTGGTTTTCCACAGTAATGTAATGTTATGTCTGAGAGCAGGTGGGAGGTCCTTTGGTCAGGGATCCTGTGCATGCCACACCTCCTGCCCAGTCTGGGGAGGGGAAGAACTTCCCCTGTATAAACCCTGGGCTGAGGCAGGGTTAGTCAGTCAAGGAGAGGAGAGATAGAGAAGCAGCATAGGAAGAAACAGCAGAAGCTCAGTGGGAGCAATATTACTACGAGTCAGGGGCTGGCAGCTGCAGAGCTCGCCCTGACTGAGAAGCTTTCTTACCGGACCCGGCGTCCGAGGCTGTGGGGACTAACTCTTACCCAGCAGCAGAAGCCGACCGGCAGGGGATTTCAGGTCCTCAGGCCCAGAAACCCGAAGGCACGGTCACACGCGTGGGACCAGCACCGCCATCGTGGAGCGGAAGCCATTAGAAGGCCCCGAGTCACCGGCCATACGGGTGAGCACCACACGGTACACTCAGGGACGTGGGCTACTTATATCCGCTTCTAGCAAGGTAGCCAGAAGAGTACAGTCAGTTTGGGAGGCCTACAACTCCGCCTGGCCAGGGGAGATCCCATCTGCTCAAGGACTGACCAGGCCCCGTTCACTAGCAAGTACTCCAGGAGGGTCTATCGTTGTTACCAGTAAAGACCCTGAATTACACCGCACCGTCTCTGAGTGGTTCCTGCTACCCCCATCATCCACATCTGCTGCCCTGAGGCCATACCCCTCCCGTTGGGGGTTATACCATCTACGCTGCACCATCCATCCACCGGCCTCAGCGGACTGTCCTGCAGCGGCAGCTCCATAGCTGCATTCAACGGGTGGCGTAGTCGTCCTGCATCTACCGCTGTTACATCGCCGCTCAGTTTGACTCCCTGGGCACGGACCGGGTCACCGCCACGAGACTACAACCCTCAAGAGATCCGGCTCCGGGTAAGCTCCCGCGTGCGCAACGCAGCGCGACACAGGCCCAGGGGCGCGTCACTACAAGACATGACTATGGATGACAAGTCATTGTAGGGTACCGATTACACGCGGTGGGGTCTATCAACAGCATGGGACAAAGATATTCTAGAAGTACCTAATATGGTCTGCTTTCTTTAAGGGGTTGCCCACTACCTTGATATTGATCACTTACCCATTGGATAGGTCATTAATATGGAATCAGTGGGGGCAGGGGTGGATTAAGAGTAGTAAGGGCCCCGGGCAGTTTAGAAGGCGCGCCCCCCCCCCACACCTGATTTATCACGTGACATGTCACATGATCCCCTGTGATAGATCATGTGATAGTTCACAGGAAATTAATTTGGCATAATATTACTTGTGCTGCCTCATCTGAGAGCAGCACAATATTTGGGCAGATACCCTGATTCCAGCGATGTGTCACTTTTTCAGCTGCTTGTTGTCATTTTGAGAAAATCAACGTTTTATCTGCTGCAGATCTAGCAGCTCTCTGAATGCTGCGCTCTGTATAGCCCCACCCACACCACTGATTGGCAGCTTTCTGCCCATGCTCAGTGTACACAGAAATCTACTGATCAGTGATAGGGGTGGGGTCCTACAGAACTTACTAGTCATCTAGTAATAATTACCTTCTGACAAATCAATGATTTTATCAAAACAACACTAAGCAGCCCAGTAAGTGACACATTACTGGAATCAGTGCCTCTAACCCTACATTATGCTGCTCTCAGATTAGGTGGCAAAAACCTGATGACAGATTCCCTTTAAAGGAGCTGTAAAGACAAAAAAGTTTGTATTAAAAAAAATACAAGCCATTTGTGAAATTAACTTTTTTTCATTGTTAATTCACATTAGACTGTATCTTCAACACTTTTGTCAGCAGGTCTAATTACAGACTCTGAAAAGGGCAGCTCTCTCCCTCTCCCTCAGCAGAAAGTCACAGCATGGTTAAAAAACGGGATCTTTTATGATTTTCTCATAATAAATAAAAAAGGACATGCAAGTCCTCCAAACTATTTTCCCTTTCTCTATAGGCGAGGTCCTAAATCTTTCTTGTTCTTTAGTTGATCACATGTCAAAAATGCAAAGCATTTACTATGAACTCGCCTAAAAAAATATGCACTTGGAGAGTAATATCATCATCTGCATGTAAATATTCCTTGACTCTAAGGGCTCGCTCACACTGTCGTATAACACGGCCGAATGCTATGTGATGTTTTATCGGATAGGACTCGGCCCTATGTTATACTATGGGACAGTGCGATTATTGGCATGAGAAAATAATCTCATTCGATATTCGGACCATGTGCACCCATACAAGTCTATGGGTGCACGTAAAACATTAGACTGCACTCGGATGTCATCCAAGTGCAGTCCGATGAACACTCACAGAGACTATGGAGAAGATGGAGAAATTAAGTTCTCCATCTTCTCCATATCTGTGCTGCGAGAGAATCGGATCACACTCAGTTGAAGCTCTGACAGAGTTTGAGCCCAGTGTCATTAGCATAATTGGCCCTATTCTCTTGCATGAGAGAATATATGGCTTAGTGAGTGGACCCTAAAACTGAATAGTAGTGACGGACAGGCACCTCACAAGCGGGATCCATGTAGCTCTCAGATGTCATGTAGGTAGGGCTTCATTCCATGGAGTAGGGCTTAATTCCAATGTAAATAAAAAAAAATGGACTTCAAATAAAAATTAAATGAACACAAAAAGCACTAATTGAATTATTTTTTTCATATTTATGTTTGCAGCCCCTTTAAAAACCCTTTGAGGACCAAGGCACATATATGTCCCATAGTTTTAAACTGGAAAAAAATTTGATTGAATAAAATGTAAGGTCCTCGAAGGTTTAAGTAGGTCATAAATTCATATGAATACTTGCTCATACAATTGCACATGCCAAAAGGTGAAGAAGAGCAGAATCAAAAATATGACATTAAGTGGATCACTTACAGGTATTCAAGGTGAAAGAGACCAGCAAAGGCATTGTCTCGAATGACAGTAAATGAGTTAGAATTCAGCAAGCTGAAAATGAAGACAGCAGGTTAGAAGCGAACCAGACTTTATGGTGCTCAGAATTAGTCAAGCAGAATTTATTGACTGCTCTTGCAAAGCACTGAGACTCCCGCTGTGTATAGATGGCGCCGTGCGGCCTCCCGCTGTGTATAGATGGCGCCGTGCGGCCTCCCGCTGTGTATAGATGGCGCCGTGCGGCCTCCCGCTGTGTATAGATGGCGCCGTATAGATGGCTACGTGCGGCCTCCTGCTGAGTATACGTGTATAGATGGCTACGTGCGGCCTCCTGCTGAGTATAGATGCCGCACGGCGCTCCCCCCAGAGACAGCAGGAGGCCGCACAGCTCCATCTATACTCAGCGGGAGACCGCACGTAGCCATCTATACACAGCAGGAGGCCGCACGGCGACATCTATACTCAGCGGGAGACCGCATGTAGCCATCTATACACAGCGGGGGGCGCACGGCGCCCCCCCCCCAGAGACTGCAGGAGGCCGCACAGCGCCATCTATACTCAGCGGGAGGCCGCACGTAGCCATCTATACACAGCGGGAGGCCGCACTGCGCCATCAATACACGGCGGGGGGCCGCACGGCACCATCTATACATAGCGGGGGGCCGCACGTAGCCATCTATACACAGCGGGGGGCCGCATGTAGCCATCTGTACACAGCGGGGGGCCGCACGGCGCCCCCCCAGATACAGCAGGAGGCCGCACGGCGCCAACTATACTCAGCAGTAGGCCGCACGCAGTCACACACACAAACATATACAGACATATACATACACGCATAAACACATTTGAAACACAAAAATACATATAAACAGACATGACACAATGGTATCTGCCCACACACACATACAAACAGACATCACACAATGACATCTGCCCACACACACACACACAAACAGACATCACACAATGACATCTGCCCACACACACACACACACACATACAAACAGACATCACACAATGATATCTGCCCACACACACACACACACACACATACAGACATCATACAATGACATCTGCCCACACACACACACACACACACACACACACACACACACACACACACAGACATACACACACACAAACAGACATCACACAATGACATCTGCCCACACACACACACATCACACAAACAGACATCACACAATGACATCTGCCCCCACACACACACACAGACATCACACAATGACATCTGCCCCCCCCCCACACACACACAAACAGACATCACACAATGACATCTGCCCACACACACACACACACATACAAACAGACATCACACAATGACATCTGCCCACACACACACACACACATACAAACAGACATCACACAATGACATCTGCCCACACACACACAAACAGACATCACACAATGACATCTGCCCACACACACACACACATACAAACAGACATCACACAATGACATCTGCCCACACACACACACACACACACATCACACAATGACATCTGCCCACACACACACACAAACAGACATCACACAATGACATCTGCCCACACACACACACAGACATCACACAATGACATCTGCCCACACACAAACACACACACACAAACAGACATCACACAATGACATCTGCCCACACACACACAAACAGACATCACACAATGACATCTGCCCACACACACACACACATACAAACAGACATCATACAATGACATCTGCCCATACACACACACACACAAACATACACACACACAAACAGACATCACACAATGACATCTGCCCCCACACACACACAGACATCACACAATGACATCTGCCCCCCCCACACACACACAAACAGACATCACACAATGAAATCTGCCCCCCCCACACACACACACACAAACAGACATCACACAATGACATCTACCCCCCACACACACACATACAAACAGACATCACACAATGACATCTGCCCACACACACACACATCACACAAACAGACATCACACAATGACATCTGCCCCCACACACACACAGACATCACACAATGACATCTGCCCCCCCCCACACACACAAACAGACATCACACAATGACATCTGCCCACACACACACACAAACAGACATCACACAATGACATCTGCCCACACACACACACAAACAGACATCACACAATGACATCTGCCCACACACACACACACACACACACACACACACAGACATCACACAATGACATCTGCCCACACACACACACACACACAAACAGACATCACACAATGACATCTGCCCCCACACACACACACACACACACAGACATCACACAATGACATCTGCCCCCACACATACAAACAGACATCACACAATGACATCTGCCCACACACACACACAAACAGACATCACACAATGACATCTGCCCACACACAAACACACAAACAGACATCACACAATGACATCTGCCCACACACACACAAACAGACATCACACAATGACATCTGCCCACACACACACACACACACACATACAAACAGACATCATACAATGACATCTGCCCATACACACACACACACACAAACATACACACACACAAACAGACATCACACAATGACATCTGCCCCCACACACACACAGACATCACACAATGACATCTGCCCCCCCCCACACACACAAACAGACATCACACAATGACATCTGCCCCCACACACACACACACACAAACAGACATCACACAATGACATCTACCCCCCACACACACACATACAAACAGACATCACACAATGACATCTGCCCACACACACACACATCACACAAACAGACATCACACAATGACATCTGCCCCCACACACACACAGACATCACACAATGACATCTGCCCCCCCCCCACACACACAGACATCACACAATGACATCTGCCCACACACACACACAAACAGACATCACACAATGACATCTGCCCACACACACACACACAAACAGACATCACAAAATGACATCTGCCCACACACACACACACACACACAAACACAAACAGACATCACACAATGACATCTGCCCACACACACACACAAACAGACATCACACAATGACATCTGCCCCCACACACACACACACACACACAGACATCACACAATGACATCTGCCCCCACACATACAAACAGACATCACACAATGACATCTGCCTACACACACACAAACAGACATCACACAATGACATCTGCCCACACACACACACACACACACACAAACAGACATCACACAATGACATCTGCCCACACACACACACAAAGACATCACACAAACAGACATCACACAATGACATCTGCCCACACACACACACAAACAGACATCACACAATGACATCTACCCCCCCACACACACAAACAGACATCACACAATGACATCTGCCCACACACAGACATCACACAAACAGACATCACACAATGACATCTGCCTACACACACACACACAGACATACACACACAAACAGACATCACACAATGACATCTGCCCACACACACACACATACACACACACACACATACACACACATACACACACACACACATACATACACACACACACATACATACATACACACACACACACACACACACACACTCACTCACCATCCCCCGGCTCGGCTCCAGTCCTCCCGGCTCCTGCTCCTCTCCCGTGGTAAGTAGCAGTGCAGGTCGGGCGCGCACTGCGTGACGTCACAGCTAGGAAACACGGCCGCGCACAGGGCCGTGTCTCCTAGCAGTGACGCGGCCGGGCCAGCACAGGAAAGTTAACTGCTGCAGTGCTGGCCCGGCCGATGAAGAAGTAGCGGCGGCTGCTGCTGGGGGAGCGGTACGGGGCCCCTCCTCCCGGGCCCCCCCTCCCGCCACTGCTACCGGTATGTGCCGCGGCGGCCCGCACATATAATGAGGGCAATCCGGCATTAGACACCCCGCCCCGGAGCCGCGGGCCCTCTGCAGGCTCGGGGCCCTGGGCGGTCGCCCGGATTGCCCTCATTATAATCCGCCTATGAGTGGGGGCCATCTTCACAAGTGAATAGGAGCATGCGGCTCCCTCTCTGGGGGGCTGTCAAAACCCCATCGATTTGATATTGATACCCAATGCTGATGTTATCAATATCAAAGTAGAGGACAATCCCTTTAATTCCCATTAGGTTCACATTTAATAACCCCAAGAAATGCAACGTAATCTCTCAACTAAGACAATAGCACCCCGTGTCACTTACATATTGATGCTGATGGTGAAGTTCTTAAAGGTGATTGGCAGTCTGTACTCCACATCTTTCTGAATTTCAGTAATACTGGAAAGATAAAAAAAAGAAAACATTAATGATGACAATTCTACAAACTGCTGTGTCCCAAAAGAAAACACAACAGGTGGATATGTGTAAACCTAACCGATGCTCCAGTATTGTGGGTGCTGGAGCGTGCAGTCTCACAAGACATGATTTGTCTACCATCTTGAATTGGAGGTGCCCCAGCCCCCAATAATGATCTAGGTCTGATTCGGCAGAACAGCATGAGGTCCGGCAAATCTGACCGCTTTATGGATACAACATGCTCCATATTACGACCACAAGAAAAAAGCCAAATAAAGAAGTGTGAGAACAGGACGGCGATGGGTGTACGGAGGATGGCAGAGAGATGACTGCAGAACGCAGCATAAAGCACTCAGACATTAATCATCCCTGACAAAACATAATACAAGTCCTGCTTCATGCTGGGTACGCTTCTCAGGTAACCCTATACTGAAGGACTTGTACTGTTCATAGACCTAACATACAACACATTACATACAAGTTATCCCGCATCAAGAGACACATGACATTTTGTAATGGTTTGGAAATAATAACCATCCTAGACATCAAGTTCCCCTTTGAGAGGTCACAAGGTAATATCCGATGGCTCTAAAATGGAATCTGCCACCAGGTTTTGCTATCCCATCTGCATGATGTAAGGGCAGAAACCTGATTCCAGAAATGTGTCCCTTATTTCGCTGCAGTTTTGATAAATTTTAGTTTTATCTACTGCAGATCTAGCAGTGCTCTGAATGCTGAGCTCCATATAACCGGCTGCACCACTGATTGGCAGCTTTCTGTGTACACTGTGCATAGGCAGAAGGCTGCTATACAGACCTTGTGAAAAATGAGAAAAGAGAAAGGGAGAAAAAGCGCGCCATGTACCACCTGAGGAAGATAGTTCACTATCGAAACGCTTTGTGGAAAGGGCTCATTAAATTTATTTTTTAGTCCTAAAATTTTTTTCACTTCTAGTGTTCATTCTTTTAGCGCCCTATAGACCGCTTTTTTATTTAATTTGGACCACTCCTGAAAAATGAGGGATACCTGGTTGCAGGTTTACTAGTCTTCTAGTCACAACCCCCTACTGATAAAATAAAGATTTTATCAAAACACCAGCAAGCAGCCCAGAAAGTGACACATCGCTGGAATCAGGGTCTCTGTCTCTACATCATGCTGCTCTCGGAATATATGGCAAAAACCTAGTGACAGATTCCCTTTAAGCTCTCATCTCTAGTGATCAGGACCCTAGAATTTTCTTCTGAGGTGGGTTTCCCTTTAGCTCTGCACCTACCTAGCGTCACTGCATGGCTGCGGAAATAAAAAAATAAAAAAATAAATCTTTCTGAATTCTGAAGAGAAGGAGCAGTTGTGGAGTGTCAATGTGGCACCCCAGGGGTCTGGTTTCCACAGTAATGTAATGTTATGTCTGAGAGCAGGTGGGAGGTCCTTTGGTCAGGGATCCTGTGCATGCCACACCTCCTGCCCAGTCTTGGGAGGGGAAGAACTTCCCCTATGTAAACCCGGGGCTGAAGCAGGGTTAGTCAGTCAAGGAGAGTAGAGAAAGAGAAGCAGCATAGGAAGAAACAGCAGAAGCTCAGTGGGAGCAATACTACTACAAGCCAGGGGCTGGCAGCTGCAGAGCTCGCCCTGACTGAGAAGATTTCTTACCGGACCCGGCGTCCGAGGCTGTGGGGACTAACTCTGACCCAGCAGCAGAAGCCGACCGGCAGGGGATTTCAGGTCCTCAGGCCCAGAAACCCGAAGGCACGGTCACACGCGTGGGACCAGCACCGCCATTGTGGAGCGGAAGCCATTAGAAGGCCCCGAGTCACCGGCCATACGGGTGAGCACCACACGGTACACTCAGGGACGTGGGCTACTTATATCCGCTTCTAGCAAGGTAGCCAGAAGAGTACAGTCAGTTTGGGAGGCCTACAACTCCGCCTGGCCAGGGGAGATCCCATCTGCTTAAGGACTGACCAGGCCCCGTTCGCTAGCAAGTACTCCGGGAGGGTCTATCGTTGTTACCAGTAAAGACCCTGAATTACACCGCACCGTCTCTGAGTGGTTCCTGCTACCCCCATCATCCACATCTGCTGCCCTGAGGCCATACCCCTCCCGTTGGGGGTTATACCATCTACGCTGCACCATCCATCCACCGGCCTCAGCGGACTGTCCTGCAGCGGCAGCTCCATAGCTGCATTCAACGGGTGGCGTAGTCGTACACATCTACCGCTGATACATCGCCGCTCAGTTTGACTCCCTGGGCACGGACCGGGTCCCCGCCACGAGACTACAACCCTCAAGCGATCCGGCTCCGGGTAAGCTCCCGCGTGCGCAACGCAGCGCGACACAGGCCCAGGGGCGCGTCAACTTTGGCGTAGTCGGCAGGATTTCGTGCCCGCAACCACCGGGTACTGCGTGCCTGAAAAAGAGACTTTTCAAACTTACCTGTGGTGAAGATTCCCGCCATCCGGCGCCATCTTCAGCCTTCTTCCCGCCATCGGTGAAGTTTCCCGCCATCCGGCGCCATCTTCTGCCTTCTTCCCGCCATCCGTGGAGTTTTCCCGCCATTGGACGCCATCTTGAGGACGCCGCGCGGGAAGAAGAGGGGCGTGGACTCCGAAAGCGCGCGAGAACTGAAGCCCCGCCTCACGTCCGGACGTTGCGTAAGGTCCTGGAAGGAGCCCAGCAGACGCCGACGTCACAGGAGCGCGACGGAAGGTCCTCAACCCTGACGATCCACTGCGGAGCCGCGGCCTACGGAAGAGGATCATCACAAGGTAGGCCACGGTTCACTAGGGGGGAGGAAGATGTCGGATACGGAGGAGAGCTTCACTGCCTCAACCCCCGCCAGCGCTACCGCTGCTGCAGTTATGCCCTTCACCATGCCCTATATCCCGGGAGCAGCTTGGCTACCCCAGTACTCAGGGGAGTCACATACCCTGCATGACTTTAGAGAAAAGCTGGATAGCCTCTTCCAGGTGTACCCCCTCACAGAAGAGCAAAAAGTGAGCATCCTGGTGGCCCAACTAACCGGGGCAGCCAAAAGGGAAGTAAAATCCTGGCCACCTGGGAGGAAGACTGTCGCAGGGATACTAACCCGGCTGAAGGACACCTTTGATACCCGCACCTCAGCCGAGATTAAGCTTAGATTCTACGGGTGCAAGCAGCGAGCGCATGAGAGTATAAGGGACTATGCACTAAACCTACAAGAGGCCCTGAGGGCCATTAAGCAGACCAACCCTGATGGAGTGGGAAACGAGGACAGGCTGTTGACCGAACAGTTTATAGAGGGACTGTATTGTAATACCCACCGAACCCAGTTGCGGGCAATGGCCTTACAGGATCCCCATCTGGGCTTTGCACAGTTCAAGGACAGAGCCATCCGGGTGCTCCGAGAACCGGCACCGGGTGGCGTTGTGACCCACAAGCGCCCTGCTATCACTTACCACCAGGAGGCGGCGCCCTTGTCGGCAGGGCCTGTGGGAGCTGATGCGCAGGCTTTGGACAATGACCCGGCTCCAGACCTACACCATCAGGTCCAAGAGCTAGCTAAGAGCGTTGATGCGCTAACCCGAACTGTGCAGTCTTTACAGGCTTCCACCCCAGGGAAGATCCAGCTGGCATCCAGGCCGGAGGACATCCCGTGGCGTCGACCAAGGAGGACCCCACCGGCCAGAGGAAGACCCAGTGACCGATACAGCGAGGACGGACGACCCATCTGCCGCCGCTGCAATCAACCCGGACATATGGCAAGGTACTGTTCTTTAAACGGGCACAACCTGGGGTAGAGGGCCAACCCCCAGGAAAAAGATCACCAGGCCCATCGAACTGGCGTGACAGATATGTGGGAGGACGTCCAGTCTTGCCTGTGGTACTGGATGGCATTCCCATGAGTGCCCTACTGGACACCGGGTCACAGGTCACCACCATCCCGTACGTGCTCTTTAAGCAGTACTGGAATGACTCGGATATTACCCGCTACCCTGACGACGACTTGAGTATCATCGCCAGCAATGGCCAGCCCGTGCCACAGATCGGATTTAAAGAGGTGACCATCAAAATCGGTAGAGTCGAACTGGCAGCACAGGGACTGATCATTGTAGATATTGACAAACATGAGAGTCACCCAAAAATAACTCTAGGAACTAATGTAATTGAAAATTGTCTTGCAGAGGTGATTTTCCTTTTACAGCAGGCTGCCAAGAACGCCAGCTCCGGCGAGCAGCGGGTGCTCCAGAAAGAGATCCGGGCACTGATGCGACGGCAACAGGTGGAACTCTCCGGCGGTGAGATTGGTAGCGTAAGAATGTGTGACCCTTTTCCTATTGCCATGCCCCCAAAAAGTGAAATGATGATTTGGTGCCGGGCAGCTATTGGTCTGAGAGGTAGAGATTACCAGGCAATGGTAGAACCAGTTTACTCGGACAGTAGGCCCACCATTTTGACAGCACGGGGGGTGGTTGATGTACGCCATG
Source organism: Phyllobates terribilis (assembly GCF_046119375.1). Classification (NCBI taxonomy): domain Eukaryota; kingdom Metazoa; phylum Chordata; class Amphibia; order Anura; family Dendrobatidae; genus Phyllobates; species Phyllobates terribilis. The sequence goes on from NW_027363139.1 coordinate 1,066,629, forward strand.
GGAGGGTGCCCGTTCGCATAATAAATATCGGGGAGAGGGAAGTGTACCTGCCCCGGTATGCCACGCTAGCCAAATTATATACCATTAACCAAAATTCTATACAATCTGTGGAACCCTTGCCTCCATCTCACCCGGAGGAAGGTAACGGCTCTAAGAAAAACATGGAGGACTGGTGTCAGCAACTACATCTGGGTACTGACTCCACTCCCGCACACCAGAAACAAGGAGTCTATCGGGTGGTTCAAGAGTACGAGAGAGTGTTCAGTAAACACCCGTTAGACTTCGGGCGAGTCAAGGGGGTAGAACACCACATCCCCACGGGAGACCATCCTCCTATAAAAGAGAGGTATCGACCCGTACCCCCTGCCCACTACCAACACGCCAAGGGGATGCTTAGAGACATGAAGGAGGCTGGGGTGATCAGGGATAGCTGTAGCCCCTGGGCAGCTCCACTAGTCTTAGTCAGAAAAAAAGACAACACCATGAGGATGTGTGTAGATTACCGGAAAATCAACCGTATCACACACAAGGATGCGTACCCCTTGCCAAGGATAGAGGAGTCATTGGCTGCTTTAAGATCTGCTAACTTCTTCTCTACCTTGGATCTCACTAGCGGGTACTGGCAGGTTCCTGTAGCAGAGGCGGACCGGGAGAAGACCGCATTCACCACCCCGATGGGACTTAGCAAGTTCACCTGCATGCCGTTCGGACTCTGCAACGCACCAGGAACCTTCCAACGACTAATGGAGTGTTGTCTGGGCCACAGAAACTTCGAGACGGTCCTGTTGTACCTGGACGATGTCATCGTATATTCCAAGATGTATGAGGACCACCTGAAACACCTGGCGGAAGTGTTCGAGGCTCTGGCGAGTTACGGCCTAAAGGTGAAACCCTCCAAGTGTCACCTCCTGAAACCAAAGGTGCAGTACCTGGGACACGTGGTGAGCGCTGACGGAGTGGCTCCCGACCCTGATAAGATCACCGCAATTAAGGAATGGCCAAGCCCCTCCAGCGTAAAAGAAGTGCGGCAGTTCCTCGGGTTGGTAGGCTACTACCGAAGGTTTATTCCCGGTTTCACCAAAAAGGCAGCACCTATGCAGGACCTCCTGATAGGCCAGTCCCGGAAGGCCAAGAACCAGAAGCCGCCCTTCAAATGGGAGGAGCTGGAAGAAGAGTCCTTCCGCCAGCTGAAGATGGCCCTCACGGGGGACGAAATCCTGGCGTACCCGGATTATAGCCAGCCCTTTATCCTCTACACCGACGCCAGTAACATCGGGCTAGGAGCCGTACTGTCCCAGATCCAGCAGGGGAAGGAACGAGTAATCGCCTACGCCAGCCGAAAACTGCGACCCACCGAAAGGAACCCCGAGAATTACAGCTCATTTAAGCTAGAGTTCCTGGCCGTAGTATGGGCAGTCACCGAGCGCTTTAAGCATTACCTCGCTTCTTCCCGGTTCACCGTGTACACGGATAACAACCCGTTGACACACCTGGACACGGCAAGACTCGGTGCCCTGGAGCAGAGGTGGATGGCCCGTCTGTCCAACTACGAGTTCACAATCAAATACCGGGCCGGACGCTCCAATACCAACGCGGATGCCCTGTCCAGGATGCCCAACCTGCCGGACGAAGGAGAAGATCCGGAGGGACTGGAAGAAGTTGAACTCCCTGCGTTCCACCGTCATGGGACTATCCAGTATTCCCACCGGGTAAGGAGTAAGCAGGCTGTTACGTTGAACCCCTTACCTCACTACAACTGGGCGGAAACGCAAGACAGCGACCCTGCCGTCCGACTGGTGAAGGAGATGCTGACTCGCCCGGAGGCTTGCCTTGAACCAGACGCTCCGGAGGAAGCCAAACAACTATGGGCAGAGAAGAGTCGACTGTTCCTTTACAAGGGGAAGTTGTGCCGCAGAATGGTTAACTCCCGGACGCATGAACTACTCTGGCAAGTAGTAGTGCCACAAAGAGACGCAGCCATGGTGATGGAGGCATACCACGACGGAGCTGGACACTTCGGGTGGAAGAAGCTGGAGTTCCTGCTGCGCGAGCGATTCCACTGGGTAGGCATGAGAAGTGGTGCAGAGACTGTGGCCCGTGCAACCTGAGAAGGAAGGACCGCGCCAGCCAGAAGACTCCCCTGCAGTCCATCGTCACCCGGCAACCGTTGGAACTGGTAGCCTTGGATCATGTAAAACTGACCCCAAGCAGAAGTGGCTACGTCTACGCGTTAACCATCGTGGATCATTACTCCCGGTTTCTGGTTGTCGTCCCCGTCAAGGACTTAACGGCTCAAACAGCAGCTAGAGCCTTCCAGCAGCACTTTTGCCGTCCACACGGGTACCCGGACCGAGTGCTGACGGACCAGGGACCTGCCTTTGAAGCGGAGGTCTTCCAGGAATTCTGCAATCTGTATGGCTGCCGGAAGATAAGGACGACACCCTACCATCCGCAAACTAATGGACTTTGTGAGAAAATGAACCAGGTGGTAATGGATCTTCTAAAAACGTTGCCCCTAGAAGAACGCAGTCTGTGGCCTGAGAAGTTGCCCGATCTGGTGGACCTATACAACCACATCCCGGTAGGTTCCACCAACTGTACCCCGGCTTACCTAATGAGGGCAAGACCTGGTAAGTTACCTGTTGACCTGGAAATGGGAGTCCTGACACCCGAGGACACTTCACCAGAAACAGACTGGGACACAGAGAGGCAGCAGCAGTACCGGAGAGTACAGGAGAGCGTGGAGCGAAGTCTCTGTCAGGCTAGGGAAAGACAAGAGAAAACTTACAACCAGTATGCTCCCGCTGTTCCCCTGGTACCCGGAGAGCAGGTCTTGAAGAGGAAGAGACGGCTCCACAAGTTGGACGACCAGTGGGAGAAGGACCCGTACACCGTACTGCCCTCAAGCCACGAGAACCCGAAGGTTTGTACCATCAGTAAAGACGGAGGGGAAACCACAGCCATTGTATCCCGGGACCACCTGAAGAAGTGTCCCGAACAACTGAGGAACCCTGAAGAGGAACAAGAAGACCATCGACCTGTAGAGGAAAGGGAAGATATGGTTAGTACTGTGCTCGGGGACTTCCCTCGGTCTTGGACTCAAGTCAATGGTGCAGTTGTGGTACCCGTACTCACCTTCCTCCAACCAGCATCCCAAGCACCTACGGAGCAACAGGTAGAGCTGGAAGAACAGCCGGTCCAGGAGGCAGAAGACTCCACACAAGCAGAACAGGAGGATCAACCCTCTGCTTATAGTGAGCCTGCCGTACCCCTAGTGAGACAAAGAGCCGGTAGACAGCTGCCCAGTTTACCCTTGACAGCTCCTACACCCTGTAGTTCAGGGCCAGACAGTCAGCTCCGTAGGTCCACTAGGGCCACTAGAGGCCAGTTACACGCACGCTGGAGGATTTGAAGTGTATAAATTGTTTTATTTATGTTTACCTGTGTATTGTTGCTTGTGTATAATTTTGTGTTTCCAGTTACTTTTAGGAATCCTTGGTGGATTACCGGGAATCCTTGTACATAGTTGGAACGTAACCCAGGATGGACTAGAGACTGTTAAGGACTCGGGGTAGGACAGACCCCTACCTGGTTACGTCTCCCTGTTTTGGTGAAATGGACACCTTGCTTTTCTTCAAAACTGCACCCGGTTGCGGACACGCCGTAACCATCGTTATGTGTTTTCTTATTGTATTATTATTGTTTATATCTTGTTATGTTTTTCTAAAATATGTTTAGTCCCGGAGTACTAAATTTTACTAGGGGGGAATGTGGCACCCCAGGGGTCTGGTTTCCACAGTAATGTAATGTTATGTCTGAGAGCAGGTGGGAGGTCCTTTGGTCAGGGATCCTGTGCATGCCACACCTCCTGCCCAGTCTTGGGAGGGGAAGAACTTCCCCTATGTAAACCCGGGGCTGAAGCAGGGTTAGTCAGTCAAGGAGAGTAGAGACAGAGAAGCAGCATAGGAAGAAACAGCAGAAGCTCAGTGGGAGCAAAACTACTACAAGCCAGGGGCTGGCAGCTGCAGAGCTCGCCCTGACTGAGAAGATTTCTTACCGGACCCGGCGTCCGAGGCTGTGGGGACTAACTCTGACCCAGCAGCAGAAGCCGACCGGCAGGGGATTTCAGGTCCTCAGGCCCAGAAACCCGAAGGCACGGTCACACGCGTGGGACCAGCACCGCCATCGTTGAGCGGAAGCCATTAGAAGGCCCCGAGTCACCGGCCATACGGGTGAGCACCACACGGTACACTCAGGGACGTGGGCTACTTATATCCGCTTCTAGCAAGGTAGCCAGAAGAGTACAGTCAGTTTGGGAGGCCTACAACTCCGCCTGGCCAGGGGAGATCCCATCTGCTCAAGGACTGACCAGGCCCCGTTCGCTAGCAAGTACTCCGGGAGGGTCTATCGTTGTTACCAGTAAAGACCCTGAATTACACCGCACCGTCTCTGAGTGGTTCCTGCTACCCCCATCATCCACATCTGCTGCCCTGAGGCCATACCCCTCCCGTTGGGGGTTATACCATCTACGCTGCACCATCCATCCACCGGCCTCAGCGGACTGTTCTGCAGCGGCAGCTCCATAGCTGCATTCAACGGGTGGCGTAGTCGTACACATCTACCGCTGATACATCGCCGCTCAGTTTGACTCCCTGGGCACGGACCGGGTCCCCGCCACGAGACTACAACCCTCAAGCGATCCGGCTCCGGGTAAGCTCCCGCGTGCGCAACGCAGCGCGACACAGGCCCAGGGGCGCGTCATCTATATAATAGATGTAGAGAAGTGGGATGACGGCGGCCTGTGCTGAGCATTGCCCGGCTGATCGGGTGATGACTGATGGGTCACATGAATGAGTTATTACAGCAGAAACCGCACCCGTCCTGATAACTATTCCTGCAAGGAACCGGCCGTCCCTAACCCTGCAGCTACATAATAGAGATGCAAAGAAACAAGGAGAAAGAAAGGATGCAATGACAGGGATCACCAAGGAATAGCAAAAATATAGAATTTTATTAAAGACTAAACATACAAGACATGTTAAAAAAAACAACTAAAAAGCAACAATTGCCCCAATGAATAACAAAACCATTGCAAGGTACTGATATGGTTAATCCTCAAATATATATGCCCAACTAGTCACAGAAAATCTCAATATATGACTACAGACTGCCCACCACAATATAATAAAGAGCAAGGCAGCAGCAAAGTATCTATTCACAAAGGCAATAATATCCAAATAAGCCTATAAAAATAGTGCCCATTATATAACCCCACAATGAAACCTGCCGCTGACACAATCGCCCCAAATGTGAAACAATACAATTGGATTGCTAAAAGAGCAAGCTAACGCTGTTAGGTCGGGCAGTAGAAAAAAATGATGTAACTACACCTGAACCATCAGGCAACCTACAGAAATGTGCATGGAGGATGTTGTTTTTACATAAGAGTTATGTATACAGAAAAGCTATATGTCCTATACAGGAAAAGTGTGGGATGAGGAGCTTACAAGACCACTAAAGTAAGACATTCACAAGCTCCTTCTGTATACTCCCTGGTGCCGGGGGTCCGACCCCACTGATCTTACACTGAGAATGTATGGAACTCCTGTAATGTCACCCTTCTTTTCTACAATGTAATCAAGGCATATTTATATGTCTGAACAAGACTTGTATCGACCCATAAAAGAAAAGAGCCCCAGCTCCACCATACTGAATCCCTGCACAGCGACGCTATCAGCCGTGCAGGGACACAACGCAGCTGCCGTCACTTATATAATGGCCGAATGTGCAGGGGAAAGCCACAACGGACCTCATTGTTCTGAAGGCTGCAGCGTATCCGAGCTATATGTGATACTACTCTGACATAGGGAAAGGGACAAAAACCCTTCAAATAGCAGGGAGTGACATCTGATTAATATTTAGATTTGTATTGAACATAAAACCACAATCTTAGGACCATTACATACATTACCAGACTACTTTATAGATGATCAATTGCCAGCACAAGTTATATTACGCCCAAAATATCTCTGCAGCACCACCAAATTGCTGTATGAAAAATATGAGGAGTTATAGAAGTGTATTATCTGTACAGGTCCATATATCAGCCACTATTATGTGAAATATGTAATAAAATACACTATTATACATTATTAATGTTCTGTCCCTTTAACATTCTGTCACCATGGTAACGACAGTCATACTCAGCCAATAGGATTGCTCGGTTTGAATTTGAAAAAAAAAAAAACCTCCTATGTGGTCAGTTTGTTCCATCTCATCTGAGTGTGAAGACAGACACCTGCGATCAGCGAGAGATTCTAGGTATAAGACGTGATATAATCTAATGGACGGAGCCACATCCCATCACACGCACTCAGCGACCACAACTGACAGGAATCAGCCCATTTACCAGAGGAGAAGTCATTATTCCCCAACACATGATACGCTGAGACACCAGTGGGGGGCGCCACACTCATCACATCTCCCATCTGGAAGGATCCAGCGATCACTTCTAATGGGGGTCACTGCCCTTTTTTGGTGATTGCTGGAGTTTCCCGCGGTCGGACCCCACTGATCTATCAGTCGTCACCGAGCCCAGGGATAAGGGGATGACTTGTTCCATCTGATAATTCCCCTTTAATGAAGCTCAGATACAGAACAGTAAATATCCTACACATTTCCCAATTTGCCCTTTCCCCAGCAGAGCCCCCGAATTATTTATAGCCAATGTTTCTAAGACCAAAGAAATATCAGCCAATCACCAAACCCTCTGCTGACGCCTCCTGAGGTTTTATAGATTTTGGATACATTTCTACAAGAGAAGATATCAGCGGACACCATGGGGATGGAGTATTCTGCCAGCGTTGGAGCAGGTAGTATCCATCACTCACTCACCGTTCTCTATACTCTTGTTACATGGCTTTCTGGGGCTTTCATTAAACAGACTCATCTGTGGGGACATTTTCTTTCCTTTAATGCATATACTTGGTGGTAAATATTTTTCTGAGTTTTATTGAAAATTGTGCACAGTTTGCCTCCTGTACCCTCTGTGCTGTACTGTCTATTGCTGGCTGCAGAACTAGTTAACTGAGAATCCATCAGTGAGCTCCTTCTGACAGTCTTAACATACATACGTCCTCTTTGTACGGTGAGGATTGCTCCTAATATCTGGTTGTGTTTTCTGCAGATTACATCAGTCCTGAGGAACAGCTGAGGAGACTGGCATATTGTGTGAAGTTTCTCCCTTCTCCCCTCTACAAGAAGGAGGTCAGTGAGACGACTCAGGGCAACGCTACGGCCTCTTCTATAAGGTAGCTGTGTATTCGGATCTTCCTTGTAGCCTCCTAACTTCATCTCTTCTCTTCCAGCGCCTTATGCCGACCAACCCCATTGCCCAAAGAAGATGCATCGAAGAGTATAAAGCCAGGGAGAAAAGGAAGAGGGAAGAAAGGCGCAAGGAACTAAAAGAACGGCGCAAGTACCTGGATGAAGAGGAAGACGAGGAAGAAGAGAAGGAAGAAGAGGAGAAAGCAGCAAAGAAGATAAAGCTGGACATCATGGATTTAAGACAGAAGACACTAAAAGAACTGTGCGCCTACCTGGATGAAGAGGAAGAAGAGGAAGAAGAGAAAGAAGAGAAAGAAGAGAAAGCAAAGAAGATGAAACTCCACATCAAGATCCCTAGGGGGGAAGTGACGGCCAAAGGCCAGAAAAGAAGACAACCGATCCCAACAACAAGAAGGAAGAAGGAGAACCAGACCAACTTCCGCCAGTACATCAACCGGTATTTGAGAGGAAAGAGGAACATCATGTGGACCATCCTGCTGGAACCTCTCTGCCGATAACATCACATACGGCAATACCGGCTGGTAAGTATCAGACCACCAAATAACAGCAGGATAGTGTAATATAGTGGTAGTGTATCAGTATTAGTGTAATAAGAGTAATAATACTAGTGATAATAGTAAGAAATAAATAAAATAGTAATAAAATAACAGTAGTAATAGTAGTAGGTAGAATAGCAGTGTGATCCAGGGTCCAAGGACTGATCGCCTTTTCTCGGGGTCAAGAAGGAATTTTTCCCCTGTGACACAAATTGGCTGAAGGTGTCCTGGGGTTTTTGCCTTCTTCTGGATCAATACTGTAGTTATAGGGTAGTATTAGTAGTGATAGGAAAGAATAATAATAATGTAAAAATATAGCAGGTTATTAATAATAAGAAGAATATTAAATAGCTATATTTATAAAAATAAAAACATAAATTAAAATAACTCCAGTAGTACAATAAGTAATATATTAATTATACAACTAATAATAACATTATTAGGTTTGATCCAGGGTCCTAGGACTGATCGCCTTTTCTCGGGGTCAAGAAGGAATTTTTCCTCAGTGACACAAATTGGCTGAAGGTGTCCTGGGGTTTTTGCCTTCTTCTGGATCAACACTCTAGGTATAGGGTAGTATTAGTAGTGATAGGAAAGTAGAATAATACTGTAATAAGATAGCAGGATGTTAATAATAGTAAGAATATAAAAATAATTATAGTGTTGTTTTGATTATTTTAAGTAGTTATAGAAAAGTTAGAATAGCAAAGTAATAAGATAGCAGGACATAAATAATATATAATCTATAAAAAGTACAAAAACCTAAATTAAAATACTAATAACTGCAGTAGCAGTACAATTAGTTGTGTAATATTAATAAGAATTATTAATAACTAGTAATAACATTATTAGATTTGATCCAGGGTCCTAGGACTGATCGCCTTTTCTCGGGGTCAAGAAGGAATTTTTCCCCTGTGACACAAATTGGCTGAAGGTGTCCTGGGGTTTTTGCCTTCTTCTGGATCAACACTAAGTATAGGGATTTTAGTAATACCATTATCATAAACACAAGAGTAATAAAAAATTATAAAACTAATTAAAAAATGAATTATAACAGGTACAATTGATTGCATTAGTACAGTAATAATAAACATTAAAAATGGTGGTCCCAGTTAGTAAGTTAGTGTAGTGTTAGTGTAGGGACCCATCTGAAGAGGTCGCCTTGACGGTGGCAGATGGGCTCGCACAATTTGCTCAAAGTGTGCGCTAAGAACCTCATATTTCTATGTACAGGAGATCTAGCAGTAATACCATTCAGGAGATAGGTATTTGTGTACACACATTTTGTTATATACTTTTGCGCCGCACACAGGGCAGGTATACAGGTACAGGATGCTCATATGTAGTGAGAGTGTTGCAGTAATATTATAACTGGGCCTTAAGGGTAAAATGTTGATAACTACAGGTCCTGGAAACACATCAGAAACTAGAACCTGTAAGTAACTGGTTCCCTGCTAGTGATTAATATGTAAAGGGCAGTCTGGTACCAGGACCCGCGTTATAGGACACATTATCATCAGGCAGGTGCAGTCAGGACTCTTACAAGATCTGCGGCAGTCGTGTGGCGGTATAACACAGTCCCGCTCCTGCCTCAGGCGCCAGCAGTGGAGCCAACCCTGATCCTGGCAGCTTAACCCCTTATATGACACAGTCAGTGGCTTTCACAGCATTTAGGCACTTAAGACCGGAGAGGGAGGCGCGATCATGGTGCCGATGAGTTTCTATGGCAGCCGAGATCTAACAATGGACCCCATGACGGCCATCTTACTGCTCTTATTAGTCCCGGCTGAGGAGAGGTCTATGAGGACACCGGTCAGAGTTATGTCGCCTGCTCTGCAGCTATTAGAAATATCTAGGGCTGATTAGTTTGCTATCTGTAAATCGGATCTAGCCCTGCCCCCCCCAGCAGCACTGGGCTACCACTGGTGTGATCAGGGCTATTGGGCTCCTAGATTGGGCAGAGGAGCTCAGTCTTCAGCAGGAGCTGGCTGAGGAGAGCGGAGCGACTTGCATGGGGCTGCTGCACAAGAAGCAGCTCACAAGGTGGAGATTTATCCGGAGACGTGGTACCCGGGCTGTCATCTGCTTTGCAGGCTGCATAGTCCTTGCCTCCTAGGACCCGAACTTCACCCCTAACAGGCACTGCAGAGCTCGGACAGCTGCAAGTGCCGGAGAGTGGCTGATTAGTGACTGCTGTGTCTCCTGCACTCAGATAAGAGCGGTACAGAGCGGGGGCTCAGTAATGGTGAATACGGGAAGTGTCCACCCCTCACATGCCCTATATGTGGCCCCCAGAGGTAAAGTCTTCCCTGTACCCAGCGTCTCCTCCCGCCTTCACTGCTGGCGTGCGCCATTGCTTAGAGGGGATGTCTGAAGATAACAAGTTACATACATAGTAACATAGTTTTTAAGGTTGAAGGAAGACTAAGTCCATCTAGTTCAACCCATAGCCTAACATGTTGATCCAGAGGAAGGCAAAAAAAAACCCTGTGGCAAACACTAAGCTCCACATTGGGGAAAAAAATTCCTTCCCGACTCCATACGACAATCAGACTAGTTCCCTGGATCAACGCCCTATCATGGAATCTAGTTTTTGCAACCTGTAATATTATACTTTTCAAGAAAGGAATCCATGCCCTTCTTAAATTTTATTAGTGAATCACTCATTACAACATCATGAGGCAGAGAGCTCCATAGTCTCACTGCTCTTACAGTAAAGAATCCCTGTCTGTGATTATGATTAAACCTTCTTTCCTCCAGACGTAGAAGATGCCCCCTTGTCCCCGTCTCTGGCCTCAGAGTAAAAAGATCAGTAGAAAGGTCTTTGTACTGTCCCCTCATATACTTGTACATAGTAATAAGATCACCCCTAAGCCTTCGTTTTTCCACAGTAAATAACCCCAAGTGTAATAACCTGTCTTGGTATTGCAGACCCCCCAGTCCTCTAATAACCTTGGTCGCTCTGCACCCGCTCTAGTTCAGCTATGTCTTTCTTATACACCGGAGACCAGAACTGTACACAGTATTCTAAGTGTGGTCGCACTAATGACTTGTATAGAGGTAAAATTATCTTCTCCTCATGAGCATCTATGCCTCTTTTAACGCATCCCATTATTTTATTTGCCTTTGCAGCAGCTGCCTGACACTGGCCACTAAACATGAGCTTGTCGTCCACCAATACACCCAGGTCTTTTTCAGTGACAGATTTATCCAGTGTTTTACAATTAAGCATATAATTATACATTTTATTTCCTCTGCCCAAGTGCATTACCTTACATTTATCCCCATTAAAGCTCATTTGCCATTTATCAGCCCAAGCTTCTAGTTTACATAGATCCTCCTGTAATATAAAATTGTCCTCCTCTGTATTGATTACCCTGCAGAGTTTAGTGTCATCTGCAAATATTGAAATAGTACTCTGTATGCCCCCTACAAGGTCATTAATAAATATGTTAAAAAGAAGGGGGCCCAATACTGACCCCTGTGGTACCCCACTGTTAAATGAGGCCTAGTCTGAGTGTTTTCCATTAATAACCACCCTTTGTTTCCTATCACTGAACCAATTCTTAACCCACATACATATATTTTCCCCTATCCCCATTGTTCTCATTTTATGTATCAACCTTTTGTGTGGAACCGTATCAATAGCTTTTGAAAAGTCCATATACACAACATCCACTGCATTTCCTTGGTCCAGTCCAGAACTTGCCTCCTCATAAAAATTGATCAGATTAGTCTGACAGGAACGGTCCCTTGTAAACCCATGTTGATATTGGGTCATGAGGCTATTCTTCTTCAGATACTCTATTATAGAATCTCTTAGGAAACCCTCCAGGATTTTTCCCACAGTAGAGGTTAAGCTTACCGGCCTATAATTTCCAAGTTCGGTTTCTGTCCCCTTTTTGAATATTGGCACCACATTTGCTATACGCCAGTCCTGTGGTACAGACCCTGTTATTATGGAATCTTTAAAGATTAAAAATAATGGTCTATCTATGACATTACTTAATTCCTGCAGTACTCGCGGGTGTATCCCATCCGGGCCTGGGGATTTGTCAACTTTAGTTATCACTTATCCACAGGCTCAGTGATCACTTACTGATCGTGGGGTCTGACCACTGCGAACCATCGTCTGATCGGGAAGGAACGGAAAGTCAGGGAACAACTGCAGCTCCATTCATTCTCTATGGGGCTCTGGAAAAAGCCGAGCTCAGCACTTGGATGCCACATAAGGAATGAATGGAGCAGATCCTGGAGTAATAACATGTCCTCCTCAGCTTTCTGTCTGTGTAAGTGGCTCAGCCCTCGTCTCCCCTTCTGTTCCCGACTTCTCTTTTGTTCCCTATGGACTTTCTCTCAGTCCTCTGCAGCCATTATGTGTGTAGACAACTTCAAAAAGAAAAAGTAGCAGAACATCAGTCATCTAATAATCCACGATATTCAGGGGGGAAAACAAAACGGTGATGTTCTTACACAGTCGCCTCCTCTTGAGCTGATGAAGATGTCGGTGGCAGCACATTGCGGTTTGTGTTCTCTGCCTGAATATCGCGGATTATGTGACGTCCTGCAGCTTCTCATCATCCATGTTGGGCTGTTGGACGACGTGTGGACGTGTTAACTCTCGCCTGGACACACTGACTGTCTCATCGGGAGCTGCTTCCACTCGCACACTTACTACCCCGGCGCCGCCGCTGCACAGCAATACCATAGCATCCCTTCCCGGTCCCCGTCTCTCCGCCCCGCCTCGTTTTGGCGGAGATCCCGGTCAGGCACGGGGCTTCACTAACCAGTGCACTCTGCACTTCGAACTTTTGGCACATCAGTTTTCCACCGACTGAGCCAAAGTAGCCTTCATCATGTCCCATCTCACGGGGGAGGCGCTGGCTTGGCTAAATCCTCTATGGGAGAGAGGAGATTCCCTGGTGTCCAACCTGCCAGCCTTTCTCACGGCTTTCCGGAAAGTCTTCGACGAACCAGGACGGAAGACCTCATCCGCCTCATCTCTGCTATGCCTCCGTCAAGGAAGTCTCACCGTGGGCCAATATGCCATACGGTTCCGTACCCTTGCTTCGGAGCTTGCCTGGGATAACGACGCCCTGGTGTCCGTCTTCTGGGAGAGTCTGTCCGGCCGTATTAAAGATGAACTCGCCGGTCGGGACATTCCTACCACTCTCGACGACTTAATAACACTCGCCACCCGGATTGACATCCGGTTCCAGGAGCGCACCAAAGAGGTCACCCGTGAGAGGAGGTTTCCACGCCTTGCCCCTACCTTTCAGAAACCCGTCACTTCCTCCGTTCCTCCTCAGGCGCACTCACCCGAGCCTATGCAGGTCGACCAGACCAAGATGGTCAAAACCCGTCAAGAATTACGCCGTGCCGAGGGGAGCTGCTTCTACTGTGGCAGTAAGGAGCACCGGATCCGTTCCTGCCCGGAGAGGTCGGGAAACACCTGTGTCTAGGATCGCTCAGAGAGGTTGTCCTAGACAAGAGTAAACCCTCTCCATCTCTGATGCTGTCGGTCTCTATCATCTGCGGGGAGAACAGTTTCTGTGAACTAGCTCAACTTGACTCTGGAGCTGCCGGAAATCTCATTTCTCTATCCCTGGTAGAGAAATACCACATTCCCACCAAACCCCTGGCTGTACCCTTATCTGTCGCCTCCGTGGATGGGGGTCTCTTACCGCATCCCATTCAACTCATCACCGAATCCATAACTCTGCAGGTGGGAATGCTGCACTCTGAGAGCATCTTCTTCCATGTTCTGCCTGGACTCTCTCACGCCCTCTTGCTAGGCCTACCTTGGCTCCAGAAACATGCACCCATGCTTGATTGGCAGACCGGAGAAGTCCTTCGCTGGGGAGAGGACTGCCATAAGACTTGTTTAGTTCCCGTTCTTCCTGCCTGTCCTTCTCCTACCCCAGCCAATCTACCCGGCCTACAGGTTCCCTATTGGTCTTATGCGGATGTCTTTAATAAAAGAGAAGCAGAGACATTACCCCCTCATAGACCATACGATTGCCCAATCGACCTGATACCTGGCGCTACTCCTCCCCGTGGGCGTTTTTACCCTTTGTCCGCTGCTGAGACCCGGTCCATGTCTGAATATATTGAGGAGAATCTGGCCCGGGGATTTATCCGGAAATCTACCTCCCCGGCGGGAGCAGGCTTCTTCTTCGTCAAAAAGAAAGACGGCTCACTCCGTCTAGACATTAGAAACGTATCGTCACATTTAATGTCGGAGGTGTAGATCACTTTAAGAGAATTTCCGTCCCGTCCTGTAATGAGCCATGTGAGCTCCTTGTCTGATCAGGATAACAGAGGGGTGGAATGTATTTGTACACATGACAGATTAGTTGTTGGCTTCTCGGGTTTGGGCTTTGGACGCTGTAGGCCTCGTCTTTACAATGTACTGCCTCCTCTCTGTTTACAGCCTGGGAAGACACATGATAAGTTCAGGTAATATGATCTGTAGGAAAAAAATGGGTGAAGCCGGACTGCGGGACTAAGTTTAGATCAAGTGCGTCAGTAACCTTTATCTCACCAAACAGGTCACAGTCGTTCACGTTCATTTCAGATCTCACATGTACAAATACACATGAATGAGCACGGTCATGCACTGTGGACTTGTGGCCTGAGGCCACGGCCCCACTATCAGTAATCAGTCAGTATTTTTTCTCAGGAGTGGGAGCCAAAACCAGGAGTGGGTGATAAATGCAGAATTGGTGACTTGTTTCTATTAGACCGTTTCTCTGATTGTTCCTCACCTGGTTTTGGCTCCCACTCCTGAGAAAAAATACTGACCGAATACTGATAGTGTGGCCAATCATCAGCGTCAGGCCACAGCCCCACTAACAAGTCCACCGGTGCTCATATAAAGCCTTTTCAAAAGGGCCGATACAAAGTGTACCAAGATGGTTGCTTATTGTCGGCAGCACGTCCTGTTTACATGGGCAGATGAGATGACTATAAACAATCCAATCAGGCGATGGATGAGTCTTTTTCTAAATAATACATTGTTCCTGGTTAATAATATTTTTTTAGGACTTGGACCTCCTAAAATTAGGACTTTAAAAATCCTAAATATTTTCACCGTGATAGTGATGCTCATAGTCAGTCTCCTCTCATATGCCACAGCAATTCCAACAGTAAAGCGTTGTCCCATACACAAGAGTACTTCAGCCGAGTGTCTCTGTGTTCTCTATAAGAGAACCGCAGTCCTACATCTTTGGTGATAAGCTATCTCCAGGGAAACAGAAGGATCAATAGTTCAAAATCGGACATGTCGGACACTTTAGAGGTATTCTCATCTCCAAAATCCTATCCCAATATGTAGTAGGTATAATAATATTAGCAAATACCTACAATTATAAATGTAGGATAGTTCTTCTGACTAGCTATGTCACTTACCCCATGTGCAGGGCATTGCAGTAGCTTAGGTATTCATTGTTACGACCACTAAGCGTAACTATGTGTGGTCGTAACCATGGATGCCTAAGCTACTGCAATGCCTTGCACATGGGGTAAGCAACATTGCTAATCAGAAGGACTATACTACATTTCTAATTGGAGGTATTTGCTAATATTATTATTACACCTACTACATATTGGGATAGGATCTTGGAGATAGGAATACCCCTTTAACTTCCCCAACAATCAGTTGTCTGGGCCCCCATACACATTTGAGTTTCAGCTGAATCTGTCAATATCGGTGGGATAGGTCAACATTAGTCTAATATGTATGGTGGGCCTTCAGTTAGATATTTTGGTTCTAATACAGCTAAATATACCAGTAGAGTTTATACAATGGGCTCTGTGCTGCTTTATAATGGTCACCCCAGAGTTTGAAGCCCCCATAGATCCCAGTATACCACACAATAGAACATTTGCTGCATTTTACAACAGTTTGGCTTTTGTAGATCCTTATTTCCATAAAGAATGGATGCAGCCAAATATCCCGAATACTAAGAATTATTTAGGAATGGTTCCTTGAATAGTCAGGTATTTTCTTTTTTTCCTCGATGTCCTGGAAAGAGGTGAAGGCTCAGCAGGAGAAGCTCCGAGATGATCATTCCATCATAATGTGTCATTGTCGAGTCTTCAGATGTGGTCCTCTCCCCGCGTGGGGTTTTCCTTTTAGGAGGAAGCTTTATATTTACCACGTCAGTGTTATGCATTGTTACTTATTTTTATGTTATGTGAATGTTTTATACACGAGAACATTGACCACTGAGCCTTTATTATAGAATTCTCGGTAAAGCTACTAAATATAGCCTAATGATTGTTATAGCAGAAGATGGAGTCCCTCAAGTTTAAAGGCCCCATCTATGCTATATAAGTCTGACAGTTATTTTAGGTAAAAAAACAGCAAGCTGAAATGTTCCTTCTTGTATCAATAGCGTGTCCTTGCTAAAAAGATAACGTGATTCTCCCTGGCCAGATGTTTCTTCTTGTAGTAATAATGTGTTCTTGCAGAAAGATGAAATGACCTTGCTAACTAGATAAGTCTAATTAAATATTTTAAAGCATACAGAAACTAGTTTTTTTCACTTGTTCAGCTAAACTGTATAATCGAACCATATATGGCAAATCCGTTTCCTGCCTTTAGGGTGTATATTAGCCCTGTGTTTTGTAATAAAGTTTTTAGAGTATGTTTAGACACAAACATCCTGTCCTGTGTCTTCATTCTCTCCGAGCTCGTAATCCAAAGGATAGAAGACCCAAAATTCAGTGACGACAGCTGGCGCCTCGAACAGGGACCTTGAGTTAATCTACCCAAGGGTGCTCGACCGGTCCGAGACGTGGGACGAGTGAAGCTCTCTGTTGGTGATATATACAGTGCTGAGGTAAGAATAACTGTTATATTCTACCTAATTATATCACTGCATAGAAGAGACTCCCTCACCCCCGAGCGGTCGGCTCCCCAGGTAATTCAACAGATTGTTGTCTGGCTCAGGTCCCTTTGAACCAGTAGAATCCCTCAGATAAATTGACAGTCCTGCCTTCTATCCTTTGGAGAATTTAATGAAAGTATGGATCCGATGATTGTGTTGTGGATGTGTCCCGGGATTGATGTTTTTGGTCTGTTTTTCTGGTTGGCGTATAAGTCCTAGAGAGGCTAGTAGTGGAATGGTTCAGAAACCTTTGTGGCCCATTGTCTAAGTGACTGAGGAGTCTCTTCTAGGTGAGGAGAACCGAAAAAAAAAGGGAACCAAAATGCCAAGGAAGGCATTATAGCCAAAGACTTAGTGGTACGCAGAGAAGGGAAACAGGCACTGATTGGAATTGACAAAATATTGTGTAAAGCGGGAATGAATGAGAATGGAGAGATGAATGGAGAGAAATGGAAATCCTTCTTTAACTCCTATCATGGATGGTTGAAAGATAAGGGTCTGTTGAAGACAGTAGATGTATGGATGAATGCATGCGCTTATTTTGAAGGAAAGATTGAAGAATTAGGAGACGGACGTTACAGACTGACAAAAACTGGAATGACAGATTTTCCTCCCTGTCCGCTCCCGACGTCACCCCCACCCCAGTACCAGAATTCCCAGGAACCTAAATGTTGGGTTTGCCCCAGATGTGGACAACAGAACCCCTTGACAGTAGACATCTGTGTGGCATGTGGAGGACCGAGACCCCACCCAGCTAGTCTATTCCCAATGAGGACGGTAGTTGTGCCAGGAGCACCAGCAGCAGCAGGGGGGGATGCAGTGGTTCCAGGTCAGGAAGCTCATACAATGTTAATGTATAGACCATGGAGTCCTTCAGAGCAGTTGGCACTGATCTCCCAGCTGCCAGATCCGTCCCAGTCCCCTATGGGTTTTGCTAGAATGATCACCACCATACAGGATACGTATCATGCCACTAGAATAGATCTGCAGGGGGTAATTAAGGGAAAATTGGCAGATGAAGCCCGCTATGATAGGTTGATAGATGAGACAAAAAAACAGTATGCCAATAGGACCGGACCCGTAGATGCAGAATCTAATGATGCAGCAGCTGGAGTCCTATTCGCAGCAGCGTTGGTAAAAGCATGTCAAGACAGGCAAGCAGAAAAGCAAGTTACACTAGAAGATAGAGTGCAGGGAAAGGAGGAAGATCCTAAGGATTATTTCTATGCACTAAAGAAAACCTGGTCAGAAATGGGGTTCAACCCCGGGAATAAGACTAGTGAGAGGGTATTAGCAAGTGCTTTCATGAATGGACTAAAGAAAGAGATTGCAGAGAAGGTAAAAGCAAGTAGACCGGACTGGAGATCAGTGAAGGCAGAAGATTTAGCTAGAATAGCTCAGGGGGCACAGCATGACATAGCGCAGGCAAAAAGAGCTGCCAGAATACATATAGTAGAGACGACCCCCAGAAACAACAGAGGCAGAGGACAGACTGAAGGAGAAGGACAGAGACTATGTTACGGATGTAAAAAGCCAGGACATTTTAGAAAGAACTGTAGGACCAACCCGTATCCAAATGCTCAGAGTACGGGTCCTCCAGCCGACCAAACAACGCCCCCATAGGATGAGGGAAGCTTGCACATGAACCCCCTCATCTCCTTACCCCCAACTCCCAGTTGTATAGTGCAGGTGAACCTACCAGGGGGACATGAAATCGATTTCCAAGTAGATACGGGGGCCGACAATTCAGTAATTACGCAAGGTGATTGGCCATATACTGACACTGATTTTTCACATCATGTCATTGCCACCCCCTTCAATTCCCTGTCTGTCCTGCTTCCTGTCACTAAAAGAATTCCCCTGCAAATTCAAGGAGCTACTGTACATAGCCAGCTCATGGTATCGCCCCGAGGCCAATGTAACCTTTTGGGAAATGATGTGTTGTCCCAATTACAAGCACATATTGAGTATCATCCCGATGGCACTGTCACCATGACCCCAGGTTTAAAACCAAGTACCCTTTGCAAAATTATGTCACTAGATATTGCCAGCATAGAAGAGACAAATGAGTTTCCCCCGATATTGGAGCAGGCTGTACCACATGATTTTTGGGCCTCAGGCAAAACAGATGTTGGTAGGTTAAGAGTTCAACCAGTAATGGTGAAATTAAAACCAGGAGCCATCTTGCCTCAACAGAAGCAGTATCCCCTTAGCTCGGCTCAGGAGAATGCCATAGCCCAGCAGGTCCAAAAATTACTACAGAGAGGAGTCCTAGTCAAAACCCAGTCCCCTTGCAACACTCCCCTGTTCCCAGTAAAGAAAAAGAGCGTGCCAGGACAACCAGCCGCATATAGAATGGTCCATGACCTCCGGTTGGTTAACAAAGCCACAGAACTTCTAACACCAGTTGTGCCCAACCCGCATACTCTTCTGTCACAGATACCTTCTAATTCTCTTTGCTTTTCAGTGGTTTATTTGGCAAATGCATTTTTCAGTGTACCATTACATCCTGACTGCCAGTACCTGTTTGCTTTCACATTCCAGGGTAGTCAATATACATGGACAGTGTTGCCACAGGGTGCCCAGAATTCACCCACAATGTACACTGCAAGCCTGCAGGAAATACTGGAGGGATGGTCTGAACCACATATCGTTGTTCTGCAATATGTCGATGACCTGCTCATTTGTGCCCCCTCCAGGAAACAATGTCATAGTGCAACTATATCGCTTATGTTGTTTCTCTATCACGCTGGCTGCAAGGCATCGAAAGATAAGCTTCAGTTTTGTAAATCTTCAGTCACCTTTTTGGGACATTGCATTACACCAGGAGCTCGTCATTTAACAAATGCACGCAAACAAGCAGTACAGGCATTCACCGTCCCCATTAATGTTGCAGCCCTCAGAACTTTTCTTGGACTTGTTTCCTATTGCAGACAGTGGATTCATGCCATCTCTGTTTTAATGCAGCCCCTCTATGACTGTCTTACCCCAACACCTTTTGTACTAACATCAGAGGCAATAGACTGTTTTTATTCTCTCAAGAACCGTATTTTGGCCGCTCCAGCTTTGGGTACCCCTAATTATGAGCTCCCATTTACTCTGTACCTTCATGAACAAGCTGGACATGCAGCAGGAGTTTTAACTCAAACACACGGTGATAATCAGAGACCTGTTGCCTACTTTCGTGGCAGATTGGATGCGGTAGCCAGAGGTGCACCATCCTGTGTACGTGCTCTGCATGCTGTTGGACTATTACTCCATAAATCCGCAGACATTGTTCTTGACCACCCACTCACCGTTCTAACACCTCATGATGTCTACACTATATTGAATCAAGTGCAACCCGCTCACCTCTCAGCAGCACGTCATCTCAGGTTACAATGTGCACTGTTAATGCCTCCCAATGTTTCTTTACAGAGGTGTACTACCCTGAATCCAGCAACTTTGTTACCTCTCTCGGATCTAAAGGAGGAGTCAGGTACTGTGCTTTTTAAGGAAGATCCAAGAGAGGAAGTTCCTCATGACTGTGTACAAATGATGGCACAAGAAACGGCAGGTTTACCTACTGGATTTGAACATGAATTACAAAATGCAGATTTTGAATTTTTTGTAGATGGATCCCGTCATCAGGACGATTCAGGTACCTTCCATACTGGATATGCAGTTGTCTCCCTCAATGCAGTAATCAAGGCAGAACCAATGCTCCCACACCAGTCGGCTCAAGAAGCTGAACTTAGGGCCCTAACCGAGGCCTCTAAACTAGCGGAAGGTAGTATTGTTAACATTTACACAGATTCTAGGTACGCATTCGGTATATCGCATGATTTTGGTCCAATATGGAAGTCAAGAGGTTTCCTGACGGCAGCAGGACACCCCATTAAGAATGCTGATGCGGTCCAGCAGTTAATTGATGCGCTACAACTACCTAAACAAGTAGCTGTCATAAAGGTAAGAGCACATACCAGACGCACCGACCAGGTAAGCAGAGGAAATGCGATGGCAGATGCAGCGGCAAAAACAGCAGCCTGTAAGCCGCAACAAGGGTCAACAGTACGTCAGTTAAGTGCCCCTAAAAACCCCTTTGTGTCGGAGGACATCTTATCCCAAATGCAGGCTCAGGCTCAAAAGGAGGAGGTTGATAAGTGGTTAAAGGAAGGTGCATGCCTGAATGAAGCAAATGGGGTATGGGGGAAAGGGACACGACGATGACTTCCAAGGGCACTGTACCCAGCAGCTGCCCAGATACTACATGGGCCGACACACCAATCTAAAACGGGTGTGATGAGTGTGATGCAGAAACATTGGGTGGCACCAGGATTCTCCACCTGTATTGAAAACCTGGTACAAGGGTGCATGATATGTGCTACACATAATCAGGGTAGAGTAGTTAAAACACCACCCAAACACACCCCCCGGCCCCTCTATCCATTCGAGAGACTGCAAATTGATTATATTCAGCTGCCAAAGTCAGGATCATGGGAATATGTGTTGGTTTGTATTGATTTGTTCTCAGGATGGCCAGAGGCTTTCCCGATTGCCAAAGCCACGGCTGCGGCAACCGCAAAGAAACTGCTTGCGGAGGTGGTCTGCAGGTATGGGGTACCAGAGGTAATTGAGAGTGACAGAGGTACACACTTCACAGGTGAAATAATGAATGAAGTCATGTCAGCTCTAGGAATTCAACAAGCATTCCATACCCCATATCACCCACAAAGTAGTGGTAAAGTGGAAAGACTGAATGGGACATTGAAATTAAAAATTCAGAAAGCCATGGCTGAGACAGGAAAACCATGGCCGGACTGTTTACCACTTGCTCTGTTTTCAGTAAGATACACGCCTAATAGAAAGACTGGACTCTCTCCATATGAGATATTGTTTGGCAACGTACCCAGCCTAGGGTGTTTCTATCCGCAAGCATTAGAAATGAACAACCATGTGCTAAGTTCCTATGTGAGGACTTTACACAAAAAGATTAAGCAAGTACATGATAATGTCTTCAGTTCTCTTCCAGATCCAGATCAAGACTCTAGCAGCCATACGCTGCAACCTGGAGACTGGGTGGTTATAAAAAGACACGTGAGGAAAAGCCTAGATCCACGGTTTGATGGACCCTTTCAAGTTCTGCTGACCACAAGCACAGCCGTTAAGTTAGAGGGAAAAGAGACCTGGATCCACGCGTCCCACTGCAAAAAGATACTAGGAGAACCAGCGGACAAAGACTGATGACATTGTTTATACTTACCTGCATCCTTGCGACCACAGGTGCATGGACTAGGTTAGGCACCATGGATGGAGACGACAATAGATTCATTAGACACCATCTTGCTCTAATCGATGGACTAAAGGAGCAAAACCAGACCATTGCTAATTGTTGGATATGTACACATGCCCCTGTGACGTCCACTAGCATACCCTTTCTCGCTGTCCCAGTCTCATGGGAAGAGATAAACTTTTGAGTGAACTGTTCAGATACTTTGGCCAATAATTCCACACAGAGATTTTCCTTTCTAAATCCCGCAAATTGGTTTAAAGGTATTGGTGGGTGGTTGGCTGGTATAGTACAAGCTATTTTACAGGTTTTGCTAATGTGTCTTGCGGTTTATTTGGTTTTTAAGCTTTTTTTAATGTGTATTCAGCGTTGTACTAAAAGAAAACATAGAAATTCGTATTGATAAATGAAGGAACAAAAGGATGGAATGTTATAGCAGAAGATGGAGTCCCTCAAGTTTAAAGGCCCCATCTATGCTATATAAGTCTGACAGTTATTTTAGGTAAAAAAACAGCAAGCTGAAATGTTCCTTCTTGTATCAATAGCGTGTCCTTGCTAAAAAGATAACGTGATTCTCCCTGGCCAGATGTTTCTTCTTGTAGCAATAATGTGTTCTTGCAGAAAGATGAAATGACCTTGCTAACTAGATAAGTCTAATTAAATATTTTAAAGCATACAGAAACTAGTTTTTTTCGCTTGTTCAGCTAAACTGTATAATCGAACCATATATGGCAAATCCGTTTCCTGCCTTTAGGGTGTATATTAGCCCTGTGTTTTGTAATAAAGTTTTTAGAGTATGTTTAGACACAAACATCCTGTCCTGTGTCTTCATTCTCTCCGAGCTCGTAATCCAAAGGATAGAAGACCCAAAATTCAGTGACATGATAATATACAATCACGTTTGTTGTACTTGCGGAATTTTATTCTAGTGGTTTCCTGCTTCCTAATTGTGATTTAGATTAAATACTATCTGACCACGGTCACTTGTGAGGTCCGAGTACTATCTACGTCTTATACGAGTGTTGATCATGTTAAGGAATATATCAGCTAGAAATTTCTGTAATTATTAAAACCAGACATTTATATTCTTTTTTATCAATAGGTTTTTAATTTCTGATTGTCAAGATTTTTCTAATTGTATTCTCTCTAAATGATCAGGCGGCAATATTACCTGAGCTGATAAGCCTTACAGTGGATATATGGACCACTTTAGACTGTGGATGTTCACTGGGTTATAGGCATGCTCTCTGACCTGTGCAGAGGTCATTGTGCAGAGAGGGGGGAGAAGGTCAGCTGAGACCATCGCCTTTTGTGAATGGTGGATCCTGTATTATCTATATGACAAGATGTTACCTTTTATTTTAATCCTGTCTGTGATGATAATAAGATGGCTGCTGAGAATCTCTACAGAACAGGCAGGGTAAGCCAATGCTGAGACTTAATATGCATTTACACTGAAAGATTATAAACGAGAGCTGCTGAGAAGTGGAGTGTAAATAGGCTATAGGGTAAAACGAGAAAAAGACGGATTTTGGTAAGACCTTACCTGTAAAATCCTTTTCAGCGAAGGAAGGAAGGGAGACACAGATCCATTACTAGTGGGGGTAGGCGGAGCCCCACAGGATAGTTCACCTCAGATTTAGAAAAAGTGACAACCGGCCCCTCCAACTTAGGCTCCTCCTACTCCCATGTTCTCCAGTCCGTACACAAGCTAAGGAAGAGCAGACAACACCAGGGGAACAACACAACCCCTTCTGAAAATTCATAAATGTGAGAGAACAGGTTATGTATATAACAGCATGAAAACACACAGTCCCAGGCACTACTTACTGGACCTGACAACTGCGATGAGCTGGCAATGCTGGAACAGAGCCCTAGTGCGCCAACCCCAGACCAGATGACCGCCATCAGGAGGGAGTCGCGCCGCATCTAGAAAAACCATAATACACTTCTGCCATGGGAGGGTGCTGTGTCTCCCTTCCTTCCTTCGCTGAAAAGGATTTTACAGGTAAGGTCTTACCAAAATCCGTCTTTCAGCAGCAGAAGGGAAGGAAGGGAGACACAGATCCATTACTAGTGGGAAGTCCCAAAGCAGTCCAAAACTCAAGGGTGGGAAACAGTGGCAGGATCGCCAACACCCCAACAACTTAGGCAAGTGCGCAACAAGCGCCGAACAAAAAATAAAGAGATAACCTAAACCACTGCCGCCTGCAGGACCCTGCGTCCCAAGGCCGCATTGGCGGAAGCACTCACGTTCACTTTATAAAATTTAGTAAAAGTGTGAACGGAGCACCAGGTAGCCGCCCGGCAGAGCTGCGCTGCCGAAGCCCCCTGACGAAAAGCCCACGACGAACCAACAGCTCTCGTGGAATGAGCTTGAACCTTAACCGGACAAGGCTCGCCCTTGAGCCGGTACGCCTCCAGAATAGCCGAACATATCCACCGAGCTATAGTGTCCTTGGAAGCCCGCTGACCACGGCGACGACCAGCAGGAATCACAAACAGAGAATCCGATTTTCGAAACCCTTGCGTGATTGAAAGATAGAACTTCAATGCCCGCACCAAATCAAACGAGTGCAAGGCCCGCTCCTTCAGACTCTTTGGTTTCGGACAGAGGGAAGGCAACAGGATGTCCTGATTGAGGTGGAAAACGCGACACCACTTTAGGTAAAAAATCTCCACGGGTACGAAGCGCCACACGATCCGGGTGGAATTCCAAAAAAGGGGGCGAGCAAGACAGTGCCGCCAACTCCGAAACCCTTCTTAAAGAGGTGACCGCCACCAGGAAGGCCACGTTCCAAGAAAGCAAGTAAAGCGTAGCTGAATCCATAGGCTCAAACGGCCCATGCTGAAGAGCCTCCAAAACTAAATTGAGCCGCCAAGGAGCCACAACCGCCCTCCGAGGCGGAAACTTATGTGCAACCCCGCGAAAAAATGAACGCACATCCCTGCGTGAGGCAATAGCCTTCCGAAAAAGCCCGGATAGTGCAGAGACCTGACCCCGCAAGGTACTAACTGCTAGACCCTTGACCAGACCACATTGCAGAAAGGCCAAGAAGTTGGGAATGGAAAAAACCCTCGGGTTCCTTGACGATCCAGAACACCATGAATAGAAGGCCTCCCAAGTTCTGTGATAAATACTAGTCGTAGCTGGACCTCTGGCCGCCCGCAAGGTGGCAATGACCTCGGACGAAAACCCACGACGGGTCAAGATTTCGGTCTCAAGAGCCACGCCGTCAAACGAAGTGACTTCAGGTCCGGATGACGAATGGGCCCTTGAGTTAACAGGTCCGGGCGAAGAGGCAGTGGAAACGGAGGCGCTGCCAGAAGAGACACCAGCGTTGAATACCACACCCTCCGCGGCCAATCCGGCGCCACCAAAATCGCCGATACTCGTTCGAGATTGATCCGCCTGATCACCAGAGGAAGTAAGGATACCGGCGGAAACACATAGATCAGCTCGAACTGGTCCCACGGGGCCACTAGAGCATCTACCGCCACAGCCTCCGGGTCCCTGTACCTGGACATGATTGTCGGAATCTTGGCGTTCAGCCTGGATGCCATCAAGTCCACTTGGGGAGTCCCCCAACGGGAGCACAGCAGAGTAAAAACCTCCGGATGAAGACTCTATTCTCCGGGATCTACCCGCTCGCGACTGAGGAAGTCTGCCGAGATATTCAGCACACCCGGGATGTGAAACGCGGAGATGACTGGAACCCTGAACTCGGCCCAAAGCAGGATCCGAGAGACCTCCATCATGAGTCTGGAACTCCTCGTCCCGCCCTGATGGTTGATATACGCGACAGCTGTCGCATTGTCCGTCTGAATCCGGACCGGCAGACCGCTCAAAGGGACCGTCCAATGTCGGAGGCAGAGAAATATTGCTCTCAACTCCAGAATGTTGATTGGCAGAGACGACTCCTCTGACGACCAGACCCCCTGAACCCAGAGGTCGTTCCAAACCCCCCCCCCAGCCAGTCAGGCTGGCATCGGTGGTAATCACCGACCACCGTGGGAGAAGAAGGGATTTCCCCAGGGATAGAGCCTCCAGACGTAACCACCATCCAAGAGACTCTCGCACCCTGCGGGAGATGACGACACAGCGATCCAGCGAAGTCGGCGATTGGTCCCAACGGGTCAGAATAAGATCTTGGAGATCCCGGGAATGAAATTGTGCAAACGGCACCGCTTCCATTGCTGCCACCATCAGACCCAGAAGGCGCATGCACTTCCGAAGGGACATCGCCCTCACCGACCTCATAGCCTGGACGTGGTGACGAAGGTTCGCTTGTTTGTCCGGAGGGCGGGATACCACTGCCCGTACGGTGTCGAAATGCATCCCCAAGAACAGGATTGACTGCGACGGCTCCAATGACGACTTCTTCCAATTGACCAGCCACCCGAAGTCTTTCAGGTGCTGAAGGGAGAGATCGCGAGCTGTCACTGCCTCCTCCGCTGTGGGCGCCACAATTAACAGGTCGTCCAGGTAGGGGAGAATCGGAACTCCTTGCTTTCGAAGGAGCGCCATGAGCGGCGCCAGAACCTTTGTAAAAACCCTGGGCGCCGAGACCAACCCGAAAGGTAGGGCCACAAATTGGTAATGGGCCTGGCCTACGGCGAAACGCAGGAAGCACTGGTGAGCCCTGCCAACAGGGACATGCAAATAGGCGTCGCGGATGTCGATCGACACCAAAAAATCGTACTGCGACAAGGCCGCCACGACGGAGCGAAGAGACTCCATACGGAATTTCCGGATTCGGACATGAAGATTCAAATCCTTGAGGTCCAGAATGGGATGAAACTTGTCCTCCTTTTTGGGGACCACAAAAAGGTTAGAGTAAAAACCCCCTTCCCCGGTCCTCCGGCGGAAACGGAACCACTACACCCTGCTGCAGAAGAGAGTTGACCTCCCGCAGCAGAGCAGCAGCCAGCTTGGGCACGGACGGGATGCGAGACTGACGAAACCTGTCCGGGGGTAGAGAGTGAAACTCTATGAAATAGCCCGCTGACACAACCCGTGTCACCCAGGAGTCCGATTCGTGGGACGCCCAAACCGACCCGAATTGTAGCAGCCGACCTCCCACCCGAGAGCCCTCGAGAGAGGGATCCTGGCGTCAGTCCGCCTTAGCGGGCTTTTTGTCAGCCTCCCTTTTGTCCCGACGGAAATGCTGTTTCCAGGGAGTACGGGATTTCTGGGTGGACTTCTTACCGGAAGACGAGGGACGACCCAATCTCCAAGAGGGCTGATCGAATCGTCCCCTGGGTCGAAAGGACCGACGACCACTACCGGCACTTGACCTGTCAGACGTAGAGGCCGCTGCTTTCCGCTGTGGCAAAGCCACATCCTTGGCCTTAGCAATCAGCTCCGTGAGGTCCGAACCAAAAAGCAGACCGCCCTTGTACGCCAGAGTAAGCAAACCTTGTTTGGATACTGCGTCTCCAGTCCACTGTTTGAGCCACAGTGCTCTACTGACTGTGACGGCCGAGGCTTGAGCCCTGGACAGAAACAAAGTAGTATCCAGCACTGCGTCTCTGCTATATCGGGCCACCTCTTCCAACAGCTGGAAGAGCCTTTCCACGTCAGACAGCGGAGTCCCATCTTGCCATGCTGACCGCAGCTGATCCAACCATCTCAGGGAAGCCTCACCAGTATAATGTTAGGTGTCAGGCATGTGCTGGGCATGAAATTGGGTCAGAATCATCAGTGGATTCTGTGGTCTCCCATTCTGGTCCAGCCAGGGCAGACACTGCTCAGCATCACCATCTGGCCCAACGCCTAACTAGTGCACTAGATGTACAGGCTGTCCCCACATGGCCCCCAAGGCCGCTCGGAATCCATGACCCACGGCCTCGTAGATGGACTTCGCCGCTAACTCCGTCCTTCTGTCCAGCGGATCCTGTAGACTCGCCTTCCCTTTAACCGGAAGCAAAGAAGATTTGCTCAGCTGAGACAATGGCACGTCCACTTCAGGAGAGGGGACCCAATTAGCGATCGTCTCTGTGGAGCAGGGATACAGGGCATCAAAAAACCGCATCCCTTGGAAGCGCTTATCCGGACACAGGCATTCTCTCTCCACCGCCTCGTTAAGTTCATCGTGCGCTGGCAGTGTCGAACGAGCCCGACGCGACTCCTGATACAGCCGGGCCGACTTGCCCGGCCTCGTCACCTCTTCAGACAGCTATAACACTTCCCGCATGGCTCCAATAAGAGCATCCACGTGGCCTGAAAGCGAAGCCGAGCGACCCTGCCGATCCTCTTCATCAGAATCGGAGATCTCACCAGCAGAGCTTGTCGGTGAATCCGAAGCCTTTGATGCGCTGCGCGGAGGAGACAGCGCCACCACAGGCCTGTGGCGCTTCTTGCCCCGCGCCGGTAGGGACTTAGCTGATACCCAGTGACCCAGGAGGTCAGACAGACTGTCAATGGAGCGAGTGAGCGCTTTAACATCACTGAGGCCCCTGACCAGAGACGAACCTGACGCCGTCAACCCCGGCATATCAGATACGTGTGACCGATCCTGAAGCGGGCCGGGAGAGAGGTCCGCGCCGCCTGGACCCTGATCCGACATGCCCCCTACTCAGTAGCGAGCGTCGCGGAAAGAGCAGTAATAACCCCTTACAAGAGCACAGTAACCGGGGAAGTGAGATCCTGCTATCACAGCCTGTTCCCACAAAACAATTTACCAAGCACTGAAGGGTTAAAGATTCTCCTTAGAGGGAGAAAAGCTACCCCAGCATTGCAGAAAAAAGGTTTTCTGATGATGGCCAGAAGGGGTTAATGCTGCTGAACACGCAATGCACCTTGCCTTAAAAGGACTAAGGTGTGCATGCAGCAGAGAAGACAGCAGCGTTCTGTGCTGTAGAGATGAGACAAACAGATGACTCACCAGCTTCCTGGAGCCTGTGTGTGAGAGCGGAGAGCAGGGGGGAGGGAGAGGACAGCGCTGAGCTCCGTGAGGCAATGGCCGTTTGCAGAGCCGAAGAGAAGGAAGGCAGGAGGGGGGCGGGGACTGCCCAGCGCGCGCTTTCCAGGCGCTTCCTGTCTGCACAGACGATGGCAGGCAGCCAAGAACATAAGCCACGCCCCCCGTTACACTAACGGAGCCCGCGCTCCTCTGACCCGCTCCCCTGCTAACAGCAGCGGTGATGTGCATTCTCCAGTATTACACCTCTGCCTGAAAAGACAAAAGGTGCAGTCACCATAAGACAGTAACACACACACACACACAGGGCACTTACCCAGCTGAGCGCCACAGGGACCCCCAGGGATGTGTGACGCCATGGCCCTTCGCTCCCCCCCACGGCGGAGCTCGCAGGGACCCCTAGATGCAGTGTGCGTCTCCGCCAGGGAGCACCCTGTATCCCCCGGGGCCGGCAGGCTTATGCGGGGACCTCCTTAGGGGGTACGCAGATCCGCCAGGGGAGGGCCAGGGGTCCCAGCAGCGCTGAGACCCCCTGAGACCTCTAGACCACGGGGGTCCAGGTCTCCTGGTAAAAATAAAAAATTCTTCTGAGGAGCTGCAAAGCTTACGCCTTCTGAACGTTCAACGCACATCATTTAGCATGGTTTTCCTGTGTAAACAGGCTTCTAAACCTCCGACAATCAGTAAATATTTACCAGTTAGTGGTGGTTTACTGCCACTAATCTGTCTGTGTAAATGGAGTATTAGTGGGCAAAGCAAAAATTCCAAGATTTTAGGATTTTATTTTTATATGTAACCTCTCACCGCATTAGGATGTGAATGAACATCCTGAGAAGGAGCCTGCGTGTGTGGAGGTGGCTCAGGAACTCCACAAGAAGCTGATGGTGTCTGTTAACTATTTTGAATGTGCGCTGTTAATCGATGGGTTACCACAGCAGCCGGGGGCCAGCTTAAGCAGAGGCGTTCATAGAAATCATGGGGCCCCATACCAAGAGTCTATATTGATGGACTAGGCAGGGTTATAACATATTGATGCAGTCACACAAGGGCCTACTTTCCAACTTTTAAATACAGGGAGAGGACATGTTTTGTGGCTTGGACACAGAAATAATGCCCCTGCTACTGATTCCTCTTGTTTGCACACACTGATACCATTTTAATAAACCCCATAGAGTATGCTGCCCTCCACACACGGTGCGATACCTCGGAGTGAATCTCCTGTCATAATTTTCTCCCACAGTAGTCCTTACATGGACAACATGATGACCCCATGGCAAACCCCACCAGTATAATGCACCTACACTACTCCCCCCCCCACACACACACACAGTATGATGCTCTTACAGCCCCCCACACATATACACACACAGTATGATGTCTTCCACAGTTCGCTCACACAGTATGATGGCCCCCAACAGTTCGCTCACACAGTATGATGGCCGCCCCACATCATGTATGATGGATCCCACAGTATACGCTTTTCTTGTTGCCAAAATAAAAAAAAAACTGCGCACAGAGGGCCCGATCTAGTGACGTCATTGCACCTGCAGTGCTGAGACTTCGAGCACAGACGTACAGGCTGAATGATGAGGAACAAAGGCCATCTTTCAAAGAATGATATGCGGAAGAAGAAAGCCCTGTAGCATCAGGCTTTCCCAGCTAATGAGCGCCATAGTGGCCACGTGGTCTACCGCTATGGGCAAAATGCCTTTACCTTTAAGGCCCATCTTAGTACTTTTTACAGCAGACTGAGTGCCATAGGCAACCATGATTTCTAGTAAATACCGCAATACTGTGGTATTACAGTATATATAAGCAATCCAAGGATCACATGTTTAAGTCCACTAATGGGTACAAAAAAAATGAAAAAAAAATAAAAAGTCAAAATATAAAAAATAGATAATTTTTAACTATCCCACGTTTTCCCTATTAAAAACAAAGAAACGGAAAAAAAAACATTTGGTATCGCCACATCCGTAAAAGTCAGATGTATCAAAGTATGGAATTATGGTAATTAACCTTTACGGTAAACATTGCAGAAAAAAAAAATCAAAATGCCAAAATTGTGGGTTCTTTGTCACCTCACTTAACAAAAAAAATCCAATACAAAGCTAGCAAAACGTTATATGTGCTCCAAATTGGTATCAATAAAAACGTCAGCTCCATAAACACAAAAAGCGCTTAAATAAAAAACTCCCTGGTTCTTAGAGAGTTAAAATAGCGATCACAAGACGTTATGTCACCAAACTCATTAAGGCCTAGTACATTAATGGTGCCACAGGAACGGGCAACAGCGAAAAATGTTATTTGCAAATCTTCTTTCAGCGTATGTATGTTGGCCCTTGAGGACATTGCACACGCTGCTGCCAATTCATAGTTTTCCATGAACGTTTATTTTGTGCATAGGGTAAAAGAATACATAAAAGATATTTCTTATAGATGGCAGCTAGCGTTATATTACTCCTGGTTTAGGAGCTGTGACTCTCACAATCCCTCCAGGTGAGCACCTCAAATTATTTCTTTCCCCCTCCACTGTTTTTTTTCCCTATGTTCTGTGCGCTCTATTCCCTAAACAGCTCCATTTTCAATGGACAAATCATGATGTCTAGAGATCTCAATATTCTCCTTGTCAGAGGTGCCCCCATGAGGGTTGTCAGAAGATCTCAAAAACAGCAGGTGTTGTGGGGTGTGCCTGGCATACAATAGTTAGTGCCTACCAGGGTAGAACATCCGGTGAGCAGGTGGCGGAGTCATGGGCGCCCAAGGCTCATTGATACTTGTGTGGAACGAAAGGTACAGTAGCCCCAGCTGGTCCGGTGCTGCAGAAGAAATACTGTGGCACATATTGCTGAAAAATTAAGTTTTGGCTATGAAGAAAAGATGTCAGGATAAAGTATTGCAGCTTATTACATATGGAGATGCACACTGGTCATTGTCATGCTGACCCGGTTACAGCCAAAAGCACCTACAAGGGTATATGGGCATCAGAACTGAACCATAGAGTAATAGAAGAAAGGGTTCTGGTCTGATGAATCATGTTTTCTTGTACATCACGTAGATGGGTAGAGGTGTATAACTTACCTGGGGAGAAACATGGCCTCCAGGCGCACCTTAGGAAGAAGGCAAACTCTGGGGAAGTAATCTATAGTTGTATGTGCCAAACATTACATTTTATCACCCTTTTGGAATTTTTTTATATAAAGTGACCAACCCCAATATAATAAATAATACAGAATTTTACAATTTCATTGTACAATTTTTAAGTCATATCCGCACTTGGAGTATCCTACACAACCCTATATATATATATATATATATATATATATATATATATATATATATATATATATATACAGTCATGGCCAAAAGTATTGAGAATGAGACAAATAGTAATTTTTCCAAAGTTTACTGCTTCATTTTTTGTAATGGCAATTTGCATATACTCCTGAATGTCAAAGAGTGATCAGCTTAACAGCAATTACTGTACTTGCAAAGTCAATATTTGCCCAGAAAATGAACTTTAACCCCCAAAACACATTTCAACATCATTGCAGTCCTGCCTTAAAAGGAGCAGCTAACATCGTTTTAGTGATTGATCCATTAACACAGGTGTGGGTGTTGATGAGGACAGGGCTGGCGATCAATCAGTCATGATTAAGTAAGAATGACGTCACTGGACACTTTAAAAGGAGGCTGGTTCTTGGTATCATTGTTTCTCTTCAGTTAACCATGGTTATCTCTAAAGAAACACGTGCAGCCATCATTGCACTGCACAAAAATGGCCTAACAGGGAAGAGTATCGCAGCTACAAAAATTGCACCTCAGTCAACAATCTATCGCATCATCAAGAACTTCAAGGAGAGAGCTTCCATTGTTGTCAAAAAGGCTCCAGGGCGCCCAAGAAAGACCAGCAAGCGCCAGGACCGTATCTTAAAACTGTTTCAGCTGTGGGATCGGACTACCAGCAGTGCCGAGCTTGCTCAGGAATGGCAGCAGGCTGGTGTGAGTGCTTCTGCACGCACTGTGAGGCGTAGACTCTTTGAGCAAGGGCTGGATTCAAGGAGGGCAGCAAAGAAGCCACTTCTCTCCAGAAAAAACATCAGGGACCGACTGATTTTCTGCAAAAGGTACAGGGAGTGGACTGCTGAGGACTGGGGCAAAATCATTTTCTCTGATGAATCCCTTTTTCGATTGTTTGGGACATCTGGAAAACAGCTTATTCGGAGAAGAGGTGAGCGCTACCACCAGTCTTGTCTCATGCCAACTGTAAAGCATCCTGAAACCATTCATGTGTGGGGTTGCTTCTCAGCCAAGGGAATCGGCTCACTCACAGTCTTGCCTAAAACACAGCCATGAATAAAGAATGGTACCAGAATGTCCTCCAAGAGCAACTTCTCCCAACCGTCCAAGAGCGGTTTGGCGCCCAACAATGCCTTTTCCAGCATGATGGAGCACCTTGCCCTAAAGCAAAGGTGATAACTAAATGGCTCATGGAACAAAACATAGAGATTTTGGGTCCATGGCCTGGAAACTCCCCAGATCTTAATCCCATTGAGAACTTGTGGTCAATCATCAAGAGACGGGTGGACAAACAAAAACCAACAAATTCTGGCAAAATGCAAGCATTGATTATGCAAGAATGGACTGCTATCAGTCAGGATTTGGTCCAAAAGTTGATTGAGAGCATGCCAGGGAGAATTACAGAGGTCTTGAAGAAGAAGGGGCAACACTGCAAATATTGACTTGCTGCATTAACTCATTCTAACTGTCAATATAACCTATTGGTACTCATAATATGATTGCAATTATATTTCTGTATGTGATATAAACATCAGACAAACACTAATAAAAACCAGAGGCCAGCAGATCATGTGAAAATATAATTTTGGTGTCATTCTCAATACTTTTGGCCATGACTGTATATATATATATATATATATATATATATATATATATTCTCTATCTCAAGTC
Source organism: Phyllobates terribilis (assembly GCF_046119375.1). Taxonomy (NCBI): domain Eukaryota; kingdom Metazoa; phylum Chordata; class Amphibia; order Anura; family Dendrobatidae; genus Phyllobates; species Phyllobates terribilis. The sequence goes on from NW_027363139.1 coordinate 1,100,569, forward strand.
TTGGAGCAGAAATACTTCACATACAGAATCTGTTGCTATAGTGAGCTTATTGTTCTGTTCATGATTGCAGTTTGTGAGCTCCGATCTCCTTCTATGGGTGAATTTCTTTGGGGTCTTGAATCCTCTGGCTGGTTAAAACACGTGAAAACAATCCTAGATGCTGGTATCTTCATTGTAAAGGTAAGATGTGTTGTATCTGTTCATATTCTAGTGCTGCTTGTCTGATTTGTACTATTCTAGGCACGGACTGTACAAAAATGATCCTTTTAGTGCTGAGAATAAACGAGATTTGTAATTATATAAATGTGTAATATTTTACATTTAATTTGCACATTTAGGCCGTGTCAGAAGAGGGCGCCAGCGTGCTCGTTCATTGTTCTGATGGATGGGACCGCACCGCTCAGGTCTGCTCTGTATCCAGTCTGTTACTTGACCCCTATTACCGAACCATCAGAGTATTTATGGTAAGAGGTTTCATTTCATATACTCTATGTACTGGTGGAGATTTACGGAGTTGATATTTTTTGCATAGTGTAACTTTTATTTTTCCCAATTACTATTAGGTGTTAATTGAAAAAGACTGGATTTCATTTGGACACAAATTTAATCACAGGTAACCCTGGTCACTGCACATATGTTGGAAAAGTCAAACAGAGTCACTTATTTACAGAGGGCCTTTCACCAAATTTTTCATGTTGAACTGAAAACACGTTGTAGCTTCAGAGCAGAAAAAAAAATAATTGTTAGTTCTTTTTTTATTTTGCATCTCTGTTGCAGGGATATTAACAATCAAAGTATTTGTCACCTAATGAGTTAATTTTCGTTACATCCAAGTGGGTGTTATCAGAGAGCTTTCACTGTGGGGCATGTACTTCTCCTTGTACGATGTTGTCCAATTATAAACAGGCAGCAAGATGCTAGAAAAAGAACACCTCCACACCATATCTTACAGCAGGTTTCTCAGTGTGTGGGTTATAATGAAAGCCCGGATCTCCTGGTCTAACCTCCTGCATGATTAGAATATCAACTGTATTCAAATCCCATCAATCAACACATTTCAGATATGGGCCCAGCAGTCAGTGTGGGGCTAGGGTCAGCACAGCTGAGTTTAGCTGTGTCACTTTCCAAATCTTCCATCAGCTCTCCTCCTCTCAGCAAAAGAGACAAAAAAAAAACACCATACATTCTAATATAATATACTTACTGTAGTTTTTCTGTGCCATTCCCAGTCTCAGGCGGTTTTGGGAGTGCAGTCCACCTGAAAAAGATGTTGCATGCATATACCCCAATTGCATTGCTTCAGCATATTTTTTTTTTTTTTTTTTTTTTAGATATGGAAATTTAGATGGGGATCCCAAGGAGGTGTCCCCAGTGATAGACCAGTTCCTGGAATGTGTCTGGCAGCTCATGGAGCAGTTTCCCTGTGCGTTTGAATTTAATGAGAGATTCTTGGTCCACATACAACACCATATATACTCCTGTCAGTATGGAAACTTTCTGTGCAACTGCGAGAAGGAGAGGAAGGAACTGATGTGAGAGAATATGTGCTCTGTGTATGGTCACTATAGGCTTGTAACAGAAATAGAATATGGATGGTTGACGTGTCCCTGATGCTGATCTGATCACACGGTGCCCCACAGTCTGGATAACAGCAATCACTTATAAACTGTGAAGGTTGAACCTTGGCAAAGAATTTTCAATAACTGTGCAGGAGAAAAATGTATAAAGTGATGGCATATTGGTAAGATATGCCATCACTTCAGGATTGGTGGGGGTGTCAGACCTTAGGGACTCCCACATATCCGGAGACTGAATGGGTATGTGAACCTAAACCATTTCAGTTTTTTCCTGCCCATCTGGGTCGCTGGCATCGCTGGCAGTGCCACTGTACAGAGAAACATAAGAATGGTGAAATCAAAATGCCAATAATAAAATAAGATGGGTACATGGATTTAAGAATTGCACAGTTCCTGATGTAACCAATGGTCCACTAGAAGATACTTCTTGAAGATATTCTCTGTCCTGAGTAATGTTGAAATCTTGTAGATCTTCTTTCCCAGTCACAAAATGTCCTAACCTGCAGGTCAGTAGCCAAGGACATGAGATACATCCTTGTAACTAGAGGATCATGGCTTTAAAGAGATATTCTTAAAATATCAAGCTCTCATTGAGGCCTCATTCAGACATCCGTATCCACATGTACGTGTTAATGCTAATGCTATTCACATGCCTGTGGATTTTCATGGACTATGTGTCTGTGCAAAACTCACGGAGACATGTCTGTTTTTTCTTCCAATATCACAGATGAAAAAGACCTATACAAGTCTATGGGTCCATGAAGAACATAGACAGCCCACGGATGGCATCATGGTGCTGTCCGAGATTAAAGGGGTTGTCCAGTACTTTATATTACCCCCCCCCCCAATGTGTCTCCCCGAGACCCCTAAGGATTTTTGTAATTACCTACCGTTGCAGATAATGCCTGTGAGTGGCGCTATCACTGGCCGCTCACAGGCATCACGTGACCCCCGCCGATGTCGCTGGCAGCAGCCGGGGGTCTCTGTCTTCCACGTTCCAGGTGGATGCCAGACTGTGGGCGGGGTTACCCCCCCCCACATCACACCCGGCATCCACCGCACGCTCTGCCTCTCCCCATTCATTGGGAAATCGCGGTAGATGCTGGGAGTGACGCGTGGGGAGGAGGTGTAACCCTGCCCACAACCCAGCAGCCACCGTAGGGACCCCAGCGCTGAGTCACGCCTCACTTGTCGTGACATCAGCGTGGGGTCACGTGATGCCTGTGAGCGGCCACCGATAGCGAAGCTCACAGGCATTATCAGCAAAGTCTTAGGGGCCCCGGGGGGATACATTGGGGGGGGAGTAATATAAAGTACTGGACAACTTCTTTAACATTACAAAGCATAGGAGAAACTTTATAACATATTTATCCATACGAGAAGAACACTGATAACACAATGATGGTAAAAATGGACACACTGATACCATTTTTTCACATACCTGTTTAAACCTGTACATGTGAATGAGGCCTTCTGCTGATCACTGAAGAGCCCCATTCTCAGCATCGCTAAAAGTCCCATCGGTCAGACCTCCTGCATTCAGAAAGTTATCTCCTAACCCTTTACAGCAGTGGTTCTCAACTCCAGTCCTCAGGACCCACCAACAGGCCATGTTTTCAGGATTTCCTTAGTATTGCACAGCTGATAATTGCATCACCTGCACAGGCAATAATTCCATCAGCTGTGCAATACTAAGGAAATCCTGAAAACATGATCTGTTGGTGGGTCCTGAGGACTGGAGTTGGGGAACACTGCTGTAAAGGGACTGTCAGTACAGAAGGACTGTTCAAATCAAGTACAGGCGCTCGGTGCACCGTGGTGGGGCCAAGCAGTTCAGTGCATCTTTCCATCTACTTTTTGGAAACGGATTTTCCAATTTTGACTATGAAGCTACACAGCTACTATGCAAAGAAACACTGAAAGCTATAGAACTTGTGGCTCATTCATATAAGAGAATCAGGCACAGTTTCACCAGTTTGGTCAGTGTCAGTTTTTATCATTAGAGTTTGGCCTGAGCTTCAGTTTCTTCATCTTTTTCCATCAAACAGACCTGGAAAACTGGACAGCGCTCAGATGGCAATTAATTGTTGGCCGATTTTTTTTTTTTCACTGACCCATGGATGTGCATTGTTAATTTTGACCTGACACTCAGATAACTATCGTACTATCGTACATTTTGCCACGATTTTCCGTCTCTCAAACAATCACAGATATGTGAATGGCCCCATTCACTCTTCTAGGTACAAGTCGTATCTGGAAATAACACAAATAGGACTCGTACACAAAAAATGTCCGTCTGAATGAGCCCTTAGTGTTAGTGCAGGTTGCAGTGGTGACGGGTATACTTGCAGCTCTCATAATCTCAATATATCAGTGATGCAATCATCATCTTCCAGAATTCAGGAGAGGACCTACTCCCTCTGGTCTTACCTGTGGAAGCAGCGGTTGGATTACATGAACCCTCTGTACAGAGCAGATCACAGTCAGACCCAAGGAACTCTGAGACCACACACCACTCCATGCCACTTCAGGTAAGAGGTTATTCTGATTCCTCCTCTGCACTGAATAAAGCAGCAGAACTCTAACACACCATATACTTATCATTCATATATAGAAACATCAACCCTAACTTTACAGGTGAAAGAAGCGGGGTGACGTATCATGAGCCCAATGTGTCCTTCAGTGGTGAAATCCAAGGCCCAACACTCTTCCCACTTGTAACCATGGTCTACATTTAGGGGTTGCGTCAGAGCTCACTCGTCAGTTCTATCTTCTGCCTGGCACAAATCAATTCACTTTAGACAGATTTACTGACATCTATGACAGCTTGTGACACGGTGATTCATTTTGCACATATTTAGACTGCGATAAAGTATTGATCTTTGGGGGTCAGACCGCTGGGACCCCCAACAATCCCCAGGAGGTTCTGTAGAGCAAGCTTTGAACAGAGCAGAGGGGGAGCATGTACATCTCTACTCCATTCATTCTCTGTGGAACTGACCCCTAGCGATCAATTCCTAAATCCCGTTGATAGGGGATTACTTATATACTTGGTACAACCCCTTTAATAGGGCATGCGGATGTCCCTGATCGGGAACTTTCTATATAAACGCATAATATAAAGTCGAGTTTGGGTCAGGAGACCTGAAGCCAGTCTTTGCATTGAAGCATACTCAGACCGCAAAACACACGTGTGAATCCAGGCAAAAGCTGTTTTTTTTTTGTTTGCCTATACAAAACAGACCAATTTTGCAAGTGTGTTAGATCCAATTTTCGGGCATATTTAGTCCACATGTCCGTTTTTATCAATGGTTTTGCCATATGCAAAAACAACGTGACAGAGGTTTCCCAAGCTTCTTCAAGTACCCAGTCAGTGAAAATGAAGAATAGCAGTAGGATGCAACTTGGATGTCGGCAAATAAGGTCAATGTAGGGGATGTCTCTGTTTATATACAGACCATCAGTCAGCAAAATAACAGAACGGACATGTGAATAGTGTAAGGATAGGATGTGTCAGTGTGCTGTCCGAGTAATGAGGCCCAACTTGCCACCACATATTTTCACTAATCTGAAGTCACCAGCCATAGATCAGCCACTGAGGGACTCATTAGGACTCGCTCACATTGCCACGTAACACGGCCGAGTGCTAGTGCTATGTGATGTTTTATCGGATAGCACTCGGACCAATAATATACTATGTTATCCGAGTGCAGTCTGATGTACGTGCACAGAGACAATGGAGAAGATGGAAAAATTAAGTCCTCCATCTTCTCCACACCTGTGCTGCAATTCTTCCATGCGAGAAAATTGGATCACACTCAGAGTTAAAGCAGAGTGTCATTAGTATAATCGGCCCAATTCTCTGGCATGGGAGAATATACAGCATTGTGAGCTAGCCCTTCATGTGTGTACCATGAGCTAGCACGTCTTAAGAACATATATCATGAGAATTGCTCGATGATAATCTTCTGTACTTGTGCATATACTAACTCTTCAAACTTATTTTTCACCATGGAAGGTTTTGGAGGGGCCTCTATAACCGATTTGAGAAAGGAATGCACCCTCGCCAGTCAGTCACTGATTTTCTACAGGCAGTAAAAGAAGAGACGCAGCAGCTGGAGGAGGAAATGGAGTTCATGGAGAAGGTGTGGTAGAAATACTGAAAATCCAGCTTCCTGGCCTATATGTTTTTGATGTTTATACCTCCGCTTAGGTTTCAGTGTAAACCAATTCAGCTTTTAATGGTGACTGAGAAACAATTTTAAATGATTATATATAAAAACCCTGCACAAGATAAAAAAGAGGCAATCATTTTTAGCCGATGCCCTACGTCTTTGGTGTTCTCCAACACAATAACTGGAAGAGAGCACCATTAAAGGGAATCTGTTACCAGGTTTTTGCTACCCATCTGAGTGCAGCGCAATATAGGGGCAGAGGCCCTGATTCCAACAATCTGTCACTTACTGGGCTACCTGCTGTCATTTTGATAAAATTACTGTGTTATCTGCAGCAGACCCCGCCCACATCACTGATTGGCAGTTCTCTGACTGCTGAGCTCTGTATAACCCTGCCCACACCACTGATTGGCCACTTTGTGTATACTAGATTTGCAGAAAGCTGCCAATCAGTGATGGGGGCGGGGTTGTACAGAGCTTATGAATATGTAGGACTACCTGGCAGCAGGTTTACTAGTCCCCAATGATAATCTGCTTGCTGATAAAATAGTGATTTTATAAAAACTACAGCAATCAGACCATTAAGTGACACATCACTGTAACCAGGGTCTCTACCTTGTGTCTTTTCAATGTCAGTAATGCCTGAGCACTGTGGCGTTATGGCTTTCTTATGGCACCAGAGAAGTTTGTTCATTGGTATAAAGTTTTCAAGTAAAGGTTCATTTAGGCAGGCCAATAATTGGGTTAGGGAGCGTTCCCTCATTCCCAACTGTTGGCTGCCTAAACAGGCCATCAAACATCCAATGGAGGGGCAAAGCATTCATTGGTGTGATAATTTTTGAGCACGTTTAAAAATTATCATTAGCAGCACATTGTCCTGTGTAAACGAGAAATGTGCTGACGATAACATAAGTGCGGCCGGCCTTACTAAACAGACCATTAAACCACTGCTGATCGACTTGCATGTAGAGGTTACATTAACATGCCCTAACCCAATGTAACTTTTGCTCTTGTCTAACAATTTTTCCTTTAGAGATTAACAAAACTGGAAACTCGAGAGTCAAATGAAACCTACAAGAATCTCAATGACCAGCCAAAAATCCACAACTTCCAGATATGCATCACCAAACACTCTCCGGCTAATACGCCCCAAGATTACAGCACCAACCTGAAGCTGTTTCCCTCTCGTAGTTCATCCCAAGGTGAGGAGGAGTCGGCCCTGATCCTAACCCAGGACCATTTGAAGAGCTCGGACCCCGACCTGTCGGCTAACAGTGACCAGGAATCTGGGGTGGAGGACTTGAGCTGCCGGTCTCCGAGTGGTGGAGACTCGTTACCCAGCGAGGACAGTGGGAAGGATCCCGATTCAGATGAAGCAGTGTTCCTGACTGCTTAGAGGTCTTATTAACCACTTGCTATTATATTAGTGCTTCTATTTATTTATAGGGAGTGATGTAAGCTGGGAGGGATATACTGGGGGAAAAAAAAACATATCGACTTTGTTCACATGTATCAGTGGTAGTTTGTGCAGCGGAGACCAGATACTAATGTCCTATATAGTCGGTCTGATCCAGGCAATTGAACGACTGACAATTGGAAAAGTGCATACACAGGTTGACGAAACAATGACGGGGACACAATGATCGCTAATAATCTGGTATCCTGTTATCAGCAGCACGTCTCCTGTTTACACTGAGTAATGTGCTGCCGTTAAGAATTTTAATGAATGCATAAAATGTATCGCACCCAATGAAACGGTGCTTTCCTAGTTTGTCTGCCGATTGTGGTCCTGGTTAGATGGGCCAATAATCGTATGTTGAAATGATTCCTATGAGCGCTCGTTCATCGTTTATTGGCTCTACGCCTTAAGTGCGTGTCTGCAGCCTCCGGGAATATTCAGAAACAGTTATCTTTTTTTAAGAGCCAACCTTATAATGCATTTTGTTTCCTTTCATGATTTCAAACCACATGTCCGTGGAGCATGAATTCTGTCCCAATATATTTGTATATTTAAGGTTTGTCATTGACAAAGGTGCCCTGTACTGGAAATATGGACACTTACATCGTTTTCGGGTTTAGGTCCACTGTGTGAAAGATCTGAATGTGCTTTGCTTCTGTGTAAGTTGCTGGTAGACTAATGGTGGTCATCCAGGATCTGACATTGGGTATTAATTCCCTACCTCCTAGTTATGTTAGGCATGACTATCACATGTAAGGTTCTTGCCACCTGGCCGAGAAAAGTTCGAAAAAAAGGACGCAAGCATAAACTGTTTGGCCTGTGACCACAGCAATTTACAGTAAAACAATGTGATTTTCGTCACATGATTAAAACCATGACCCAATGTCTATGGCTGAATAATCCCTTAAAGACTAATGTTTTGTGCTATGGTATACCATCGGTCCGATCTTCTGTAACTTTATACTGTTTCCACATAGACTGCCAATGAAACAAAACTTCAGAATCTCATTTGGAGACTTTAAAGGGGCTGTCCAAGACTTTATTGAAGGCCTATACTTGATCATCAATGTCTGATTGATAGTGCGTGCTGTAGCTGTTCCTGTGTCAACGGTGGCCAGAAATGCTCAGGTGCCGAGCTCTGTTGACGGAGTACTACATATCGGCCACCCATTCAAATCATTAGGGGGCAGATGTGTAGTACGCAGCCGCAGCCACTATTCCCTCCACAGAGCTCCGCAGTGCAGCTCCGCTAATGAGCACCCCAATTGATCAAACATTGATGCCTTATCTTAAAGAGGTGGTCACTACATTGTATAATGCCCCCATCAAATTACACCTTTCAAATACCTGCAGCCGGGGTCACGTGATGCAGACTGAGCAGTCAGCAATAGCGCCACCCACAGGTACATATGGAAGCAGGAGGTATTTACAAAAACATTTATTTAGTTAACATGTGTAAATCGATGGGGTCATTATACAATGTAGTGGACCACCTCTTTAAAGAAAGGCCATCAATGTTAAAGTCCGGGACAACCCCTTTAATTATTAATCGGTATCGGTACAGATCTATTAGACTTTTCAGAACTTCAAAATAGGTCCATCCTTCAAACAGATGCCAAAAAGTACAGTATGTTGCAAACTTTAATGGAAGCATTCCTGTATGAATACAATATTGGAGGAAATAAAGAAAAAAAAACAAAAAGCTTTGGCACTTTTATGTAGGTCTCCAGAATATAGTGGGGAGAGACTTTCTTATTGACTTATATAAGTGAGGTAGAGCAGTAACCCCAAAGAAATTGAAAAATCAGCTGTGGTCCCTATAGGATGGCCCTACACATTGCATTTCCCATCACTTTTTTGAGAATACATTGGGGTGGAAAAATAAGATACAAATAAAGCAGATAATAAGAATTTATAGTCCAGAATTTACTGGTCACTTTTGTATTTCTGTAGGAATTCCAGCTCTGTACGTTGCAGATATCCGGCCCATCAGCGGATTAGCGGGGTCCCGCGTACTTGAATCCTTGCATGTTATCTGGGGGCTAAGAGCCATAGGGTTCTCTCTAAGTGCTTCCGACACTGGTTTTCAGAAAACGTACTGATCCTTTTATATTCGTGCTGCACGGTAGTTACATGTGGGGTCTCAGCGTCACATTACTGGGCTAGTACTAATATGGTAAGAGTCAATGTTGTGTAGTATCCCCCCGCCATCCTTTACGTGTCTGCCTGCTGCATAGCGGACGGCTGCCATCTTGAATGCTCATTGAAGCTGCTATTAGTTTTTTTTGTAAATTGCATGGATAATCTTACCAGAATAATCGTTCTCACTTCTTGACTTGTCTGCTCATTGTGACCAATATCATATTGGTTTTATAGACGAGTTTACAAGCGCTTGTAGTGCTACAATACAAGAACAAAGCTACTAGATGTAATAGGAAGATCATCATAAAATGACCGTCCCTCCCAACTGCAGATTCCAAAATCTTCTGAAGATGCAGCTTATAAGTGAGGTCCGTGATAGTCAGAAGCAGCGTCTTCTTCCCATGATCTGTGCCTGGGGTGGTAGCCCAGCGATGTAGGGGCTGAGCCGCAGTAACAGACATGGGGCCGTGTCTGCGGGGGAAGGTGGGGAATAGAGTTTTCATTTTCTAATCCAGGACAACCCTTTTAAAAGTAGAACTCCCAAAAACAATGAAAGGGAAAGCCTCTTAAAGGGACACTAATCCTCGAAATGAATGAGGGCAAAAAATAGAGCAGCTCTTACTTTTGTCCAGTCTCAACATGATCCTAAAAGAGATGGGGCCAGAGTCATCAAGAGCGGCGCTGTTCACATTGGTCTTGATGAGGAGGTGTGCTGGAGTCAGACAGATGCTCACGGTTCATGAAAAGGTGCATGCTTCTTCCTGAATTGAGAACGCACCGTGGGGCAATAAACAAATATGCAACATGGGAATGAGATTTTGTGGCTATTTATGGTACAAAGATTTAAAAAAAAAATTCTGCACAAGCGCTGTGTGTGAGCAAACCCCAACGGTGGTGCCGCAGGTCTTTTGGGAGTTCTCCTTGATTGCAAAGGGTTTTGTGTGTTTTTTTTATATATATTATTTATGGTTTATTTATTGATGCCATCATTGCTTATTTTTGTGACGAGTATAATAAAATCATGATCTATTTTTTTATTTTGTGTTGCATATTTTGGCTGTAATTTATATGCAGAAATTGATTTTTGTTTTAAGATATTTTAAAATATGTTGTCAAGCAATATTACCCTAATTGTGACTATATCAGTACAAAGTACGTATGTAAAGTAGTTTATTCCGTAATGTGCAATTAGAATATTTTTGTAAACTCCCTTGTGTTGTGTGTGTGCTGGTGTGTATAGATTAGATTGGGCCGCTGTCCTTTACGGACATAGCATTAGAGTCATTTATGCTGCACTTATAGAAGATGCTAAAGAATTACACTACAGTTTTTTTAATACAATTTTCTTTTCTTTTTTAAAGCAATACTTTACTCACCCTCTCTGGGTCTAATGCAGAGTGTCAGCTATTTGTCACATTGACAGCGCTGCAGCCAGTCAGTGAGTTCAGTGACTCTGAGCAAGTAGTGCCGTTAACTCGGGCAAAGCTGCTGATCTCAGTTATTGGTTGCAGCGCTGTCGACGTGAGGCCAAAGGACAGTAACAGACACTGGGAGCAGTGGCAGAGACCCTGTGCTGGACCCAAGGAAGGTGACTAGTGCACAGTTACAAAAAAAAAACAGCTGCACCAACGGGTTAAAGGAAAATCCCTTTAACCCTCAACTGGTGAGGTGGGGGTCGCCACACCCCAGGGAATTTTTGTTCGGCTGCCATTCATTGAAAAATGCTGGTATGAGGATACGTGTCTCACTAGCTTCCATCCATTTGTGGGTGTCAAAAATTTGTTACACTCATATGCAATCAATCGCCAATAAGAAAACGATTAAAACAAACGTGATCTTCGCATTTTCTGTAAAAATAAGAGATTTCTAAACACTGGGGTATAGGAAACCCCACCTCACCAGTTGCGTGACATAAACCCCACCTCACCAGTCGAGGGTTAATGAACCAGATAATCTGGCACAGATCAGCAATGGAATGGGGAATTTTACAAGATCAGAAGCAAGAAACTGAGCAGAAAATTAGGAAATTACCCTGATAACATTTTGAATTAGCAGCTTGTTTTTGGGCTCTATATACCAATCCAAGGGAGGTTTGTATACTTTATGACGGACATGTAATAATTCAGAATATTTGATGATTTGGAATTTATTAGATCCCCCAGGTGAATTACCCCAATACTATAAAATGGACATAAATGACACATAAATCTGTGCGGTTACAAAGTAACATTGACGCTCCTCCCCAACTCCCCGTACAGAATGACATGCCCTCGGGTCAGGAGTGTCTACAGCTTCATAGAAATATATAAAGCAGTCACGTTAGGGTCGGGAAAGTCCGTGCATGGACTGATTACCACGGACGTCTGAATGAGTCTTTATTGACTAATAAAGTCACTATTGATCACAGGGGTTAAAACGGTCAGGATTGGAGTTCATCTCCAATGTTGACCTTTGTGTAATATATACAACTCACACCTCCTGCACATGGAACAGGCATAGATTCTGGGTATGAACAATGGGCGCCCTACACTATCCACCCTAAACATGGGGAAGATGGCAGTAAAGAGTAAAAGACAGTT
>NW_027363139.1:1120000-1155000 GCF_046119375.1 Phyllobates terribilis
AAATTTTTGCAAAATTTAATAAAAAAGAAAAACTGAAATATCACACGGGCATAAGTATTCAGACCCTTTGCTCAGTATTGAGTAGAAGCACCCTTTTGGGCTAGTACAGCCATGAGTCTTCTTGGAAATGATGCAACAAGTTTTTCACACCAGCATTTTGGGATCCTCTGCCATTCTTCCTTGCAGATCCTCTCCAGTTCCGTCAGGATGAATGGGAAACGTTGGTGGACAGCCATTTTCAGGTCTCTCCAAAGATGCTCAATTGGGTTTAGGTCAGGGCTCTGGCTGGGCCAGTCAAGAATGGTCACAGAGTTGTTCTGAAGCCACTCCTTTGTTATTTTAGCTGTGTGCTTAGGGTCATTGTCTTGTTGGAAGGTGAACCTTTGGCCAAGTCTGAGGTGCAGAGCACTCTGGAAGAGGTTTTCATCCAGGATATCTCTGTACTTGGCCGCATTCATGTTTCCTTCAATTGCAACCAGTCGTCCTGTCCCTGCAGCTGAAAAACACACCCATAGCATGATACTGCTGTTATGATCTGCTACAAGAACTAAGGAAAGAGAGGAAATCTGTCCATACAATAGGACTAAGCTGATTCCTTACGATGCAGCGGGCAACCTGTTCCTTGCAAACAGACCCGCCTATGTCCACGGCTAATCTGAACACAGACCTATAGATTAAAGGGAGGGGTCCCTAAAAGAACTAAGGACTGGGACAAAACTGGACACCTCCTGGCAGAAGTAGTAGCAGAAGAAGACAAACAGACAAAAGTACTTAGTGGTCCAAGGACCAAACAAACTAGAGAGATACAGTAGGTACAAAGCACCTGGCTAGATTAAGAGTTAAAGTAACACTGAAGTCCAGCAAAGCCTGAAGGGCGGAGCTGGAATAAATAGGCAGAAGGTCACATGACCACAAAATAGAAAAAACTAACAGGAGGGTTCTAACAACTGCCACCACCATGTTTCACTGTTGGGATTGTATTAGGCAGGTGATGAGCAGTGCCTGGTTTTCTCCACACATACCACTTAGAATTATCACCAAAAAGTTCTATCTTCGTCTCATCAGACCAGAGAATCTTATTTCTCATAGTCTGGGAGTCCTTCATGCGTTTTTGAGCAAACTCTATGCGGGCTTTCATATGAGGAGAGGCTTCCATCTGGCCACTCTGCCATAAAGGCCCAACTGGGGAAGGGCTGCAGTGATAGTTGACTATGTGGAACTTTCTCCCATCTCCCTACTGCATCTCTGGAGCTCAGCCACAGTGATCTTGGGGTTCTTCTTTACCTCTCTCACCAAGGCTCTTCTCCCACGATTGCTCAGTTTGGCTGGACGGCTAGGTCTAGGAAGACTTCTGGTGGTCCCAAACTTCTTCCATTTAAGGATTATGGAGGCCACTGTGCTCTTATGAACCTTGGGTAATGCAGAAATTCTTTTATAACCTTGGCTAGATCTGTGCCTTGCCACAATTCGGTCTCTGAGCTCCTTGGGCAGTTCGTTTGAGCTCATGATTCTCATTTGGTCTGACATGTAGTGTGAGCTGTGGGGTCTTATATAGACAGGTGTGTGCCTTTCCAAATCAAGTCCTATCAGTTTAATTAAACACATTTGGACTCCATTGAAGGAGTAGAACCATCTCAAGGAGGATCACAAGGAAATGGACAGCATGTGACTTAAATATGAGTGTCTGAGCAAAGGATCTGAATACTTATGACCATGTGATATTTCAGTTTTTCTTTTTTAATAAATTTGCAAAAAAATTCTATATTGCTGTTTTTTTCAGTCAAGATGGGGTGCTGAGTGTACTTTAATGAGAAAAAAATGAACTTTTTAGAATTTATCAAATGGCTGCAATGAAACAAAGAGTGAAAAATTTAAAGGAGTCTGAATACTTTCCGTACTCACTGTATGTATCTATATAAACTGCTCCAAAAATAAAGGGAACACTTAAAACAACAGAATATAACTCCAAGTAAATCAAACTTCTGTGAAATCAAACTGTCCACTTAGGAAGCAACACTGATTGACAATCAATTTCACATGCTGATGTGCAAATGGAATAGAGGATAGATGGAAATTATTGGCAATTATCAAGACACCCTCAATAAAGGAGTGGTTCTGCAGGTGGGGACCACAGACCACATCTCAGTACCAATGCTTTCTGGCTGATGTTTTGGTCACTTTTGAATGTTGGTTGTGCTTTCACACTCGTGGTAGCATGAGACAGACTCTACAACCCACAGAAGTTGCTCAGATAGTGCAGCTCATCCAGGATGGCACATCAATGCGAGCTGTGGCAAGAAGGTTGGCTGTGTTCAGAGGCTGGAGGCGCTACCAGGAGACAGGCCAGTACACCAGGAGATGTGGAGGGGGCCGTAGGAGGGCAACAACCCAGCAGCAGGACCGCTACCTCCGCCTTTGTGAAAGGAGGAACAGAAGGAGCACTGCCAGAGCCCTGCAAAATGACCTCCAGCTGGCCACAAATGTGCATGTGTCTGCACAAACGGTTAGATACCGACTCCATGAGGGTGGTATGAGGGCCCGACGTCCACAGATAGGGGTTGTGCTCACAGCCCAACACCATGCAGGACGCTTGGCATTTGCCACAGAACACCAGGATTGGCAAAGTTGCCACTCGCGCCCTGTGCTCTTCGTAGATGAAAGCAGGTTCACACTGAGCACATGTGACAGACGTGACAGAGTCTGGAGACGCCGTGGAGAGTGACATGCTTCAGCATGACCGGTTTGGCAGTGGGTGAGTAATGGTGTGGGGTGGCATTTCTTTGGAGAGCCGCACAGCCCTCCATGTGCTCGCCAGAGGTAGCCTGGCTTCCATTAGGTACCGAGATGAGATCCTCAGACCCCTTGTGAGACCATATGCTGGTGCGGTTGGCCCTGGGTTCCTCATAATGCTGGACAATGGCAGACCTCATGTGGCTGGAGTGTGTCAGCAGTTCCTGCAAGATGGAGGCATTGAAGCTATGGACTGGCCCGCCCGTTCCCCAGACCTGAATCCGATTGAGCACATCTGGGACATCAGGTCTCGCTCCATCCGCCAACGTCACGTTGCACCACAGACTGTCCAGGAGTTGGCGGATGCTTTAGTTCAGGTCTGGGAGGAGATCCCACAGGAGACCATCCGCAACCTCATCAGGAGCATGCCCAGGCGTTGTAGGGAGGTCATACAGGCACGTGGATATATATATATATATATATATATATATATATATATATATATATATATGCCTTTTTGTCATTCTAGTAGTAGGGCCATAATTAAGACATGATTTGTTGAAACGTGTAGGTCTGTAAGCTATGATAGTTGCACATTTGCTGTATTCTTTGTGGAGCAGTGTTTTATATGGCTAATAAAAGCTAAGTTTTAATATTTTTTCTACTAAACAAACCTTTACGCTGGATCATTTGCACTTTTCCCTTGTCTGACTGCACTTACGTTTCGCCCTGGTACCACTTATCTGCATCTCCAGAAGTTTCCCATTTCTCTATTATACTCTTCAAATTACATTTTGAGACTTTCTCCTCCTGTTTTTGCACATATTTTTTTCCCTTCATCTGCACAGGTATCATTAATCTATCAACTATAATGGCCGTACCAGGTCCTGCAGGTCCTGTATCCCGTACACATGACGTGGGCAGTGCACGGCATGCCGCTAGTTTTTATTCTGAGTGCTCTTATATACGGTGGTAGTTTTACACAATGTTGAGCCTGTGATTTGCAGAGTGAAATGTCTGACTGCTAGAACAGAAGTATACGGCAGATTCTACAGCATGGATACATAAAGGACGTCCTGGGGGAATATACCTCCCTCCAACACTCGTCCAGTCCCTGCCTCACACTAGAGACATTTATAATAACTCCAGGACTATGGAGCTGGTCATTTTCTCATAATCTGTGGCCATTATTAGTGATCTCACATTGTACGGTAATATCACCCTGGAGGTTGTGATGTATTTAGTGTAATAGCGCCATCTAGAATATACAGTATATATCAGGCGATACCATGCTTACTATAGTTAGTCGTCTTCTGTGCCCTCTATAGCTATCTATTATACTTTATATTTCTTTATAATAATTTATAATAAATTACTCGATAGTTTTACAGCTTTATGATGTTTATTAATCTGCTGAAATGATAAAAGAAAGTCGAACCTTACAGTGGACACAGGTGGAAGTGACCTCCATGATGGTGTAGGCTGAGGTGGAGCAAGTATTTAGTCAGTGGGGGATCAAGATGACGAGTATTCCCCAGGGTTCCCTGTTATCAGGGAGGGACCCGGTGTATGCAATCAAAAGATCTTATCCTCTGACCGGCTTTGTGCCATCAACAGGTAATGATCCTCTGTCCGGCTGTGTGCCATCAACAGGTAATGACCATCCGGCAGTCCGACATCAACTGGTCATCACCCTCCAGCTGTGTGCAATCAACAGGTAATGACCATCCGGCAGTGCGCCATCAACAGGTAATGACCCTCTGGCTATGGCCATCAATAGGTCATCACCCTCCGGCTGTGTTCCATCAACAGGTAATGACCATCCGGCAGTGTGCCATGAACAGGTAATGACCATCCGGCTGTGTGCCATCAACAGGTAATGACCATCCGGCAGTGCACCATCAACAGGTAATGACCCTCTGGCTATGGCCATCAATTGGTCATCACCCTCCGGCTGTGTGCCATCAATAGGTAATGACCATCCGGCAGTGCGCCATGAACAGGTAATGACCATCCGTCTGTGTGCCATCAACAGGTAATTATCCTCTGTCCGGCTGTGTGCCATCAACAGGTAATGACCCTCTGGCTATGGCCATCAATAGGTCATCATCCTCCAGCTGTGTGCCATCAACAGGTAATGACCCTCTGGCTATGGTCATCAATAGGTCATCACCCTCCGGCTGTGTGCCATCAACAGGTAATGACCCTCTGGCTATGGCCATCAATAGATCATCACCCTCCGGCTGTGTGCCATCAAATGTTTTTATCTTCTGTCCAGTTTTGTGCCATCAAGAGGTAATGACCCTCCAGCTGTGGGCCATCAACAGGTCATCACCCTTCGGCATTTAGGCTTCTTGTCTTCTGTAAGATGCGATTCTTGAGTCTCCTGATGCTAAAAAATATTTAAAAAATCACCGATTAAACTAATAATCTATCTTGTACATAAGCATCACAATTTATAATCTATCTAGTGCATAAGTATGACAATTTAGCTCACAGAACATACACTATGGTAAAACATTAGACCCTACAAGCAGAAATTTGCTAAACTAACATAAATATAACTGACAAATCAGTAGAAAAATCGCTACCAATGGCACAGCTCTCTTCACATCAACCTGTAACCATAGTAGATAAGAAATAGAGGACAATGCTCATAGTCAGTTATCAACAATTCGGCATGGGGCATCCCACCAGAGACATTATAATATCTAGTAGATTATAGATGGCAATAGAATTTACCAACAAGCACATAGTACGCCAAACTCAAGTACATAGTATGCCAAACCTCGACACGTTTTCCTAAAATAGGTTCATCAGAAGCACATACTAGACAGTGATACTTAGCAAAGCGTTCATAGATATATGCGCCATATGATAAGGTGCTAAAGTGCAAGTGTGTGACAAAATATCCATGCGATTTCAGGTGCAATGCTGCATTGTATGTAGTAAGATGGTGCCCATCAGACAGCATGTATAGGACTAACCTGTGATGAAAACACGAGCAATGGGAAAGTTCAAGCAGTTGCCTTCTCAATCTTCCTCGCCTCTAAGACATCTAAGGAAACATCTTCTCCTCTTGATTTTGGGTTGAGGTGTTGTAGGCATTTCAGGCTCTGGCATTCTAGGTTCTGACATACTAGGTTCTGACATGGTAGGTTCTGGTGTTCTAGGTTCTGGTGCTCTTGGCTCTGGAATTCTGGGTTGTTGGCTTCTCTGAAAAATCAGTAACCTCTCTTTAAGCTCCGTTGAACTTCGAGCTCTTCTTCCTATATTGTTGTGAGGGATCATTCTGACCCAGACAATATCACTGAACGCCACTTTATAGTTGCAACTAGGAACCTTTTTCGCATCCTGCGGTGCAGGAGCCATGGATGGAGTAGAACATTTGCCATTGGGCAGGACAGGTGTTCTCCTGGAGTCTTGCTTCTGAATCTGAGGGATGCAAATCGGCTCCTTACAAGCACTTTGTTCCTTCAGAATGGTTTTGTTCTCAGGAGTTTTCTGATTGTTTCACCAGGTTCAGACATTGCCCACTTGCTCAGGACAAGACTTAAGGCCAAATACTCTAGTATTGTCAGTAGTGTCATCACCGCAACAAAAACTGCGTCACGGAAGAGCCAAAGAGGAAGATTGATGGAAGCTTGATAGGTGCTTCTTCTGAGATCCACGGGTAGTGGGTCATCCTATAATAAAGAAAAAAAACATAATAAAGTCCTGTATATTTATACCCAATCCAGTCAAACAGAGAGCCCTTGTTATTATACAGTGATGGATACATTATCAAGCAACTTTCAGAAATATCCCATTGAGAAGATCAGGAAGAAGTTTGGGATTCACCTCCAGGGTCCATGGAATATTATTTACAGTTGGACTTTCATATGACGGACGGTCACGTGTCCAGTATGAGAAGTCCTGCAAGAGGCGATATTCTCATTAGCTGATCCTTGTGACCTCCATATTGATGAGAACATACTCGCCCTCAGTGTACTGTAATGTGGGGGGTAGAGCAACGTAAAGCACAGAAATGATAGGATGATACTCATCATCTCCAGAGGTCTCTCAGCACCAAGGTATGGTCAATGAGATACAAGCTGCAGATGGGCCGAGGCTTCTAATATACCCAGGGGTGACATCACAAAGCCCTCTGTGACATCATTGCACAGTTCTATCCATCATGTCACTGATACTTTGGACCTAACTAAATGTCTAAAAGAGAACCCTTCCACATGATTTCCAATCACGGAGCAGCTTCAGTTTTTCAAGAAAAGTTTAAAAAATATAATCTGTGCTGTGATTGGTCACAATGGCACATGAAGCAGAACGTCTTTAGATCTTTTAAAGGGAAAGTGTCAGCAATTTTTTTACAATTGTAAAATTGTAAAGTATTTATATATAAATACACATATATATTTAAAAAGGTTTTAATGGTATAAAATCTGAAAAAAATATTTTAACTCTTTTGATGTTTTCATCTTGTAAACACTAGGGGGAGCAGCTGCTGATATTTCCATGAAAACAGAATACAGCTAGCTCGCATTACGACTGCAGTAAAAGTGGGCGGGATCTGCTCACATGGGTGTGATGTCACTCCTCCCCTTCTGGGCGTTTGCAAAAAGGTAAATGAGACTGTAGTTTAGGATCACAGTGCGGAGCGATCACTGGTGACTGCAAAGTGATATATAAGGGACAACACCAAAGTCATTAATCACTACAAGGACAAGGCAGGAATGTGGGAGTCAGAGGGGTCACCCCACACTTATATCCCCTCTGACTGTCACTTCCTAAGCTCCTTTCCCTGCCATAACCTCTTATTCCCGCAGGTAAATTCTTACAGGACCCCCCTCCCCATCCCCTTCCCCTGCCGCAGCTGATTCTAAACGTACTCCATATGTAATAATAGACAGGTACTCACCGGCAGCCTATGGTAATTCACAGGGTAGAACAGGGTACAGCACAGAAACAATATGGCGATCCTCATTGTCTCCAGGGGGTATCTCAGCACCAAGATATGGCCAATGAGATATGAGCTCCAGGTGGATGGAGCCCCCTTATATACCCCAAGGGTGACATCACAACGCCCTCTGTGACATCATCACCCACAACATTCCGTCACATGACATCACCCAGCACCAGCATCATGTGACCCAGCATAAATAGAAAGTCCTTGTTGGCTATAGCAACTATTCAAAACTAAGTTTAAACTTTTCCAACAGCTAAAGGCGGCTCTGTGATGGCAGTTTCTTCTTGTGGACGGTTGTGATAAATCTGCAGAACATCTACATAACGCGACATGTAGAAAATCCTGTCTTTTCCCCTCTGTTCTTCCTCTGGTGCTACAGAGACGGATAGAAGGAGCTTTTCCAGACCTTACAGTGCACAATATGGGACCTAATCACTGATATCCCAGATCTCCTCAGTACAAGCATACCGCCAACCTATGAGGACTAGAAAGAGGGCGAAACCATGCGGCACGCGTAGTCTGGCCACGCTCCTATCCACACCCCAAGCCACGCCCTTTTTATGCCTTGGCAGGAGGAGATGTCTGTACAAAGCGCAAGTTATCAAAAGGCTGAAGGAACACTTTATCAACATGAATGAAGGTTTTGAAGGGCATCCACTGTCCCGGCACTACCGGAAGTTCCACAACCAATCTTATAAGGACACTAAGTTTTGTGGGATCCGATTAGTCCCCAGAAAATGGAGGGGAGGTGATTACCTGAGATTAATGTCGCGGATGGAATCCAAATGGATCTTCACATTAAATAGCTTGGCTCTGAAGGGCCTTAATCACGAGAGTCAGCTGTATGCCTTCAACTCGCAGCGGTATATACTGTATGTATTTTTTATCCCAGTACCAATTGAACATTTACATTGCACTTTTATGAACCTCCTTATATTTTATCAATATAATATGTCTTTTGGATATATTCCTTTGAATCCACCTATTTTATATATGTATTTGTTTCTATACATTGATACCCCTATTGGAGATACTATATAATGTTTTTATTTTTCTCCTTCATTTTTTCCTTTTTATCTCTGGATGGTACTAAGTGCCGAATTTATACTATCCTGGTAATATACACTGATTAACAGACTGTTTTTTATAGCCATCAGAAATATAAGTATATAATTTTTATTCATTTTTAACTAATTGTGAAAGTTTGAACAAAGTCTTTTTTATTATTATTTTTTTCACACACAGTCTATTCTTATTGGAATTCTATCTTAGTTCTATTGCACCTCCATATGTCCTTTTGCACCGTCTTGTTAGTATTGGATCTTCCTCCATTTCTTTGGTTGTATTATCTTTGTGGGGGGCGTTTGGACTTTATTAGGTTACCAGTTTGACTACCAGCGAGAAGCTGACGAAGAGGAACTGTGAGTCCTCGAAACGCGTAGTTTTTTTTGGCCTATACAGGACATCGAAGGAGAAGGAGAGAGTCAAGGCACAGGGATAAGCCCTCCTGATATCCAGAAGATATATATAACCATATCATATTATTGATACAAAATATAAATGCACAGAGTCAATAAAATCATTTAAAAACACCAAACCCCATCCTTACTTTGCAGGTTACCTATTCCAAAGGTGTATCTAGGTTTTCTGGCACCCGGTGCAGCAGGGGCTGGCTGGCACATTTTAGCCTGGGGGGCAAGCACACAGCAGTGGCCCATGAGTAGCGGCCCATCCTTAACATGTTTATTACCAGATGCATCATAAGCCTATATTCACACGACCGTATTGTCTAAGTGCTGCCCGTGAAAAAACCTGACAGCACTTGGACCAGTTCAGATGAGTGTTTGTAGTGGTCAGACATAGTACATATTATTCTTATGTATTACTTAATGTTGAGCGATACCTTCCGATATCGGGAAATATCGGATCGGATTGGATCGGACCGATACCCAAAAAGTATCGGATATCGCCGATTCCGATACCGGAAACCAATGCAAGTCAATGGGACGCTAATATCGGAATGCCATCCCAGCGTGAGAGAATTCTCCTGATTGTTTAAAAGCCGGCAGGCGGTAAAAAGCCGCCGGCTTTTAAACAATCACACAGCCCCATACTGCTTCCCCGCAGCCTCCCACCCCGATCCTGCGCTCCCCCCGCCACCTCACATCCCGATCGTAAGTTAGGACCGGGCGGGGAGCGCAGCACCAAGGAGCAGGGAGCGAAGGACCCAGGCGGGGAAGCCGGCAGGGAAAAGACTTCACCGCCGGCTTTCCCGTTTTGTGCTGCGCTCTCCCGCCGGTTATTTCAAATGAACAGCTGAGGTATCAGGTGATGCTGATCAGCTGTTCATTTGAAGTAGCTGCGGTGCCCTCAGAGGGTTCATGTGAGTTCATGCTTCACTGCATGAACTCACATGAACTTTCCCACGGCCGCACAGGTTAGCCTCACCTCCCAGACCATCAGACCCATCATGATTGGAGTGTGCGCGGGTGTCTGTGCGATGTGTGCGGGTGTGTGCGCGATGTCTGCGGGTGTCTGCGTGCAGGCAGACATAGGCCGATGTGACACTACTACTCACATCGGCCTTTGTCTGTCCCCCGTCCACTCGTGCCAGCAGGATCAGCTCGATGGGAGCAGTAGTTCCCATCAGCCTGATCCTGCTATTTAAACTGCCCCATATGTTATTTTTGCCCCTATACATCTTTTATGTTTTTAGGCCCCCCATATATTTTTTTTGTTTTTGGTCCCCAATAAATTTTAAATACATTTTTCATTGGTGGCCAGTGGTTACCTAAAATAAATTAGTTCATACATTACCTGATCGCCACCTAAAATAAAGTAAAAAATAAAAAACTACACCTATACTCACCTAGACACCGGTTTATGCAATGATGGGGCTGCTTTACGGCCCCGTCATTCTAGCGGCGGCAGTGGTTTAGAGCGGTCACATTTTATGTGGCTGCTCTAAACTGGAGATCTTCGTGGGACACTCGTGGACTACTACGGAGGGGTAAGGATAAGGTTGTGGTTTATTATTTTATATTTTATTACAGGAGATCGATGGCTTCGGGGAATTAGGTGTCTAGGTGAGTATAGGTGTAGTTTTTTATTTTTTACTTTATTTTAGGTGGCGATCGGCGGGGACAGGTAATGTATGAACTAATTTATTTTAGGTAACCACTGGCCACCAATGGAAAATGTATTTAAAATTTATTGGGGACCAAAAACAAAAAAAATATATGGGGGGCCTAAAAACATAAAAGATGTATAGGGGCAAAAATAACATATGGGGCAGCTAAAATAGCTACTGCTCCCATCGAGCTGATCCTGCTGGCACAAGTGGACGGGGGACAGACATAGGCCGATGGGAGTAGTAGTGTCACATTAGCCTATGTCTGCCTGCACGCAGACACCCGCAGACATCGCGCACACACCGGCACACATCGCACAGACACCTGCGCACACACCAATAATGATGGGTCTGATGGTCTGGGAGGTGAGGCTGACCTGTGCGGCCGTGGGAAAGTTCATGTGAGTTCATGCAGTGAAGCATGAACTCACATGAACCCTCTGAGGGCACCGCGGCTACTTCAAATGAACAGCTGATCAGCATCACCTGATACCTCAGCTGTTCATTTGAAATAACCGGCGGGAGAGCGCAGCACAGAACGGGAAAGCCGGCGGTGTAGTCTTTTCACTGCCGGCTTCCCCGCCCGGGTCCTTCGCTCCCTGCTCCTTGGTGCTGCGCTCCCCGCCCGGTCCTAACTTACGATCGGGATGGGAGGTGGCGGGGGGAGCGCAGGATCGGGGTGGGAGGCTGCGGGGAAGCAGTATGGGGCTGTGTGATTGTTTAAAAGCCGGCGGCTTTTTACCGCCCGCCGGCTTTTAAACAATCAGGAGAATTCTCTCACGCTGGGATGGCTTTCCGATATTAGTGTCCCATTGACTTGCATTGGTTTCCGGTATCGGAATCGGCGATATCCGATACTTTTGGGTATCGGTCCTATCCAATCTGATACGATATTTCCCGATATCGGAAGGTATCGCTCAACACTACTCCTGACCCCACACATAAACTTCAGCTCATCCAGCACCATGACAACCAGCACAGCAGAGTCCTGCATCTGACGCGCCCCTGGGCCTGCTGTGTCGCGCAGCGTCTCGCGCACGGGGCTTACCCGGAACCGGATCAGATGAGGGTTGTAGTCTCCGAGTGGCGGGGACCCGGTCCGTGCCCAGGGAGTCAACTCAGTGTGTGGCAGTCTTGATAGATGTTATTTGAGTGTCGACTACGCCACCCGTTGATTTGCAGCTATGGAGCTGCCGCTGCAGGGCAGACCGCTGAGGCCGGTGTAGAATTGTGCAGCGTGATAGTATAACCCCCAACGGGAGGGGTATGGCCTCAGGGCAGCCGACTTGGAAAATGGGGGTAGCAGGAACCACTCAGAGACGGTGCGGTGTAATTCAGGGTCTTTACTGGTAACAACGATAGACCCTCCCGGAGTACTTGCTAGCGAACGGGGCCTGGTCAGTCCTTGAGCAGATGGGATCTCCCCTGGCCAGGCGGAGTTGTAGGCCTCCCAAACTGACTGTACTCTTCTGGCTACCTTGCTAGAAGCGGATATAAGTAGCCCACGTCCCTGAGTGTACCGTGTGGTGCTCACCCGTATGGCCGGTGACTCGGGGCCTTCTAATGGCTTCCGCTCCACGATGGCGGTGCTGGTCCCACGCGTGTGACCGTGCCTTCGGGTTTCTGGGCCTGAGGACCTGAAATCCCCTGCCGGTCGGCTTCTGCTGCTGGGTAAGAGTTAGTCCCCACAGCCTCGGACGCCGGGTCCGGTAAGAAAGCTTCTCAGTCAGGGCGAGCTCTGCAGCTGCCAGCCCCTGACTCGTATTAGTATTGCTCCCACTGAGCTTCTGCTGTTTCTTCATATGACTGTTTCTTGTCTCTACTCTCCTTGACTCCAGGCTCAGGCCCCTGGACAGGGCCTGCCTGTGGAGCAGAGCCCATAGAGCAGCTCTGCTCCCTGTCTTCTCCTCTCAGAACTCCCTACCCTACCTCAGCCCCAGGTTTATATAGGGGAAGTCCTTCCCCTCCCAAGACTGGGCAGGAGGTGTGGCATGCACAGGATCCCTGACCAAAGGACCTCCCACCTGCTCTCAGACATAATATCTCTATCACTGTGGCAACCAGACCCCTGGGGTGTCACACATCCACTGAGGCCCCTGATCATGTGACCCCTGACTCTTCCCCTCCTGTGACCTCATCACAGCTCCTGTGCGCACAGAGCAGCCATATATGTGGTGGCGGCTCTGCAGGTGGAGGTATGTGGGGATCCCCCATTACTGGGCGCAGGGGGCATTAACCCCTTGAGCACAGAGACTCTTTTGGGGTCTTGTGTTGCCCCTTTATAAGAATCATAAGGTTTTTGTTCTGTTTCCTGTAATAGATACATACGACCCAACTATGGAGACAGGAAGGGAGGAAACGTATTGTTCTCATAGTAAAGGGCCCCTTTACTGGCCCCACAGTGTAATGCCCCCATTATGCCCCTTATACAGAATGTATGATGCCCCCACACAGTGTAATGCCCCCATTATGCCCCTTATGTAGGATGCATGATGCCCCCCACAGTGTAATGCCCCCATTATACCCCTTATGCAGTATGTATGATGCCCCCACACAGTGTAATGCCCCCATTATGCCCCTTATGTAGGATGCATGATGCCCCCCACAGTGTAATGCCCCCATTATACCCCTTATGCAGTATGTATGATGCCCCCACACAGTGTAATGCCCCCATTATGCCCCTTATGCAGGATGTATGATGCCCCCACACAGTGTAATGCCCCCATTATGCCCCTTATGCAGGATGTATGATGCCCCCACACAGTGTAATGCCCCCATTATGCCCCTTATGCAGTATGTATGATGCCCCCCACACAGTGTAATGCCCCCATTATGCCCCTTATGCAGGATGTATGATGCCCCCACACAGTGTTATGCCCCTTATGCAGGATGTATGATGCCCCCCACACAGTGTAATGCCCCCATTATGCCCCTTATGCAGGATGTATGATGCCCCCACACAGTGTAATGCCCCCATTATGCCCCTTATGCAGTATACATGATGCCCCCACACAGTGTAATGCCCCCATTATGCTCCTTATGCAGTATGTATGATGCCCCCACACAGTGTAATGCCCCCATTATGCCCCTTATGCAGTATGTATGATGCCCCCACACAGTGTAATGCCCCATTATGCCCCTTATACAGTATATATGATGCCCCACACAGTGTAATGCCCCCATTATGCCCCTTATACAGTATGTATGATGCACCACACAGTGTATGCCACCATTATGCCCCTCATGCAGTATGTATGATGCTCCCACACAGTGTAATGCCCCCATTATGCCCCTTATACAAGATGTATGATGCTACCACACAATGTAATGCCCCCATTATGCCCCTTATGCAGTATGTATGATGCCCCCACACAGTGTATTGCCCCCATTATGCCCCTTATGCAGTATGTATGATGCCCCAAAAAGTTTAATGCCCCCATTATGCCCCTTATGTAGTATGTATTATGCCCCCACACAGTGTAATGCCCCCATTATGCCCCTTATGCAGTATGCAGGACATTGCCAGACCTCATGTGGCTGGAGTGTGTCAGCAGTTTCTGCAAGGTGAAGGCATTGAAGCTATGGACTGGCCCGCCTGTTCCCCAGACCTGAATCCGATTGAGCACATCTGGGACATCATGTCTCGCTCCATCTGTGTCACCCTGGCCTGGATGCCACAAAATGTATTAAAGCTGTGTCTGAGAGCAAGGGGGAGGTTCTCTAGTCAGGGGAACATTAGCATGCAATGCCTCCTGTCTCAGGCCAGTAGGGGGAGCAGGCTGCCCCTATAAAAACTGGTGCTGGGGGCAGGGTTAGAGAGAACTGGATGGCCTGTCTCAGCATTGAGACTTGTCCCAGAGCAGAACAGGGACAGACAGTTGCACTGCACCTAAGAGGAAGTGTGGCAGGAGGAGAGCCACAAGCCAGAGACAAGAGGCGAAGAGAGCCTGTCTTGGCAGAAAGAGGACTTAATTTACCAGACTTTGGTGTCTGAGGCTGAGAGGATTCCACATCCCCCAGCAGAGAACCAGTCCGCAGGGGACTGTATATTCCTTGGCCTAAGAAGCCTGGAGGCCCTGCCACAACAGAAGGGACCAGTAAAGCCGTACAAGGCTGGGAGCAGAAAGGAACCCACGTCGCAGGCCATACAGGCGAGAATACACAGAAAGCTTGGAAACGTGGGCTGTTACCCTATCAGGAGGAGATAGCCAGAAGGAGCGCAGAAAGCACGGTAGGCCTACACCCTTACCCTGACCAGGGCCAATTTCCCCGTTGCTCTCAGACATCCAGGTCCCCCTCCTAGCCGGGACTGTTTATGGGTCAATTTACCTGTTCTAGTAAAGACCCTGGACTGCAACCTGTTGTGTGTGTGCTCCTTGCTTCTCCAGCACTATCAGCACTGGGACTCTCACCACCATCACTCCCACCATCCACTATACTGCCCTGGGGCCGCACTCTTCCCGTGGGGAGTCACACTACCCTAGCTGCACACCTCATCAGCCCCAGCGGTCGGCATGCAGCGGCGGTTCCTAATAACCGCAATCCACGGGTGGCGTAGTCGGACATAATCAATAGCACATAACGGACTACCACTGGCCTGACCACCCTGAGCCACGGAACCGGGTTGCCACTACTACTCCCATCGTTCCCAGACTGCCCGGATCCGAGTGCCCCACGGCCCAAGGGGCGAGTCAGCTTTGGCGTAGTCGGCAGGATTTCATGCCCGCAACCACCGGGTACTGGGTGCCTGAAAAAGACTTTTGTAACTTACCTGTGGCGAAGTTTCCCGCCGTCCGGAGTCGTTTCCCGCCATCCGGAGCCGATTCCCGCCATCAGACGCCATCTTGGACTGTTTCCCGCCGTCTTCTGCCGTCTTCCCGCCATCCGCAGCTGTTTCTCGCCATCGGACGCCATCTTCAGGACGCCGCGCGGGAAGAAGAGGGGCGTGGACTTCAAAACCGCGCGAGATCCGAAGCTCCGCCCCACGCACCGACGCTGCGCAAGGTCCTGGAAGGGAGAGAGAGCGACGCTGACGTCATCAGGACGCGACGCAAGGTCCTCGTCCAGAGCAGCAGCAGCGGAGCCGCGGCCTACAGAAGAGGATCGTCGGAAGGTAGGCCACGCTTAACTAGGGGGGAGGAAGATGTCGGACACAGAGGCGCCCACTACCACCAACGCAGCTGCAGCAGCGGTGATGCCCTTTTCCCTGCCCTACATCCCTGGAGCGGCCTGGCTGCCCAAATACTCAGGGGAGCCCCATGCCCTAACTGACTTCAAGGAAAGGCTATACAGTTTGTTCCACGTTTACCCCCTGACAGAGGAACAGAAGGTCAGCATATTGACAGGGCAGTTAACTGGCGCAGCCCAAAGGGAGGTAAAATCATGGCCCACTGAGGATAAAAGGACTGTGAAGGGTATTCTGGCCCGGCTGCGGGGTACCTTTGACACACGTACCTCCGCTGAGATTAAAATGAGGTTCTATGGATGTAAGCAGCGGGCACAGGACAGCATCAGAGACTATGCCCTAAATCTGCAGGAAGCCTTGAGGGCTATTCAACAAACTGACCCTGGCAGTGTGCAGGAAACGGATAAGCTGCTAACAGAACAATTCATAGAAGGTCTGCTGTCTAGCGCCCACAGGGCCCAACTGCGTCTCATGTTCTTTCAGAACCCCGACCTAACCTTTGCCCAATTTAAGGACAGGGCCATAAGGGTGCTCCGTGAATCTGCAACCAGTGGCGCTATAAACCCCCGGCGCCCTGCTCTCACCAACCACCAGGAGGCGGCGCCCTCCTCTATGGATCCCGTGGGGGCTGATGCACAGGCCCTGAACCAAGCCCCGTCGAAAGACCTGCACCACCAAGTCCAGGAGCTGACCAGGAGCGTCGCGGCGTTGACCAGGACCGTCCAGGCGTTGCAAGTGGACCCGTCAAGACCCATCGAGCTGGCTTCAAGTCCGGAGGATGTCCCGTGGCGTCGACAGAGGAGGATCCCGTCGTTCCGAGGGAGGCCCACAGACCGCTACGCAGAGGATGGACAGCCCATTTGCCGTCGATGCAACCAGCCCGGACACATTTCCAGGTACTGTAATTTAAAAGGGTCCAACCTGGGGCAAAGGGCCAACCCCCAGGCATAAGATCACCAGGCCCTTACAATTGGCGTAATAAGTACGTTGGGGGGCGCCCGGTTTTACCCATGGTGCTGCACGGTATCCCCATGAGCGCCTTGCTGGATAATAGGTCACAAGTAACCACTATCCCTTATGTACTTTTTAAGCAGTATTGGACTGATGCTGATATCACACGGTATCCAGACAATAACTTGAGCATCATCGCCAGTAATGGCTTACCCGTGCCGCAGATGGGGTTCAAGGAGATGACCATTAAAATTGGTAAAGTTGAACTGCCGGCACAGGGGGTGATTATTGTGGACATTGACCGTCGTGAAAGTCACCCTAAAATAACTGTGGGTACTAACGTAATTGAAAATTGTCTTTCAGAGGTAATTGTAATTCTACAACAGGTGGCGGTGAATGCTAGTTCCAGCCAACAGAGAGTCCTCAACAAGGAGATAAAAGCCCTGATGAGACGGCAGCAGGTAGAACTGTCTGGTGGTGAGATCGGTAGCGTAAGACTGAGTGACCCATTCCCCATTTCCATGCCTCCCAAAAGTGAAATGATGATCTGGTGTCGGACTGCAATCGGGTTGAGAGGTAGAGACTACCAAGCCATGGTAGAACCCGTGTACTCAGACAGCAGGCCCACCATTTTGACAGCCCGGGGGGTGGTTGATGTCCGTCATGGGAGGGTGCCCGTCCGCATCCTCAACATTGGGGAGAGGGAAGTACACTTACCCAGGTACGCTACACTCGCCAAACTGTTTGTTGTCGAACACAAAGCTATCAGGGCCGTGGAACCCTTGCCTCCATCTCCTCAGGCGGAGGGTAATGGCTCCCAGAAACAAAAGGAGGACTGGTGCCAGAAACTCCATGTGGGTGCTGACTCCACTCCCCTGCACCAAAAACAAGGAGTCTACCGGGTGGTACAGGAGTACGAGAGAGTCTTTAGTAAGCACCCGCTAGACTTCGGCAGAGTAAAAGGGATAGAACACCACATCCCCACAGGGAGCCACCCACCAATAAAAGAGAGGCACAGACCTGTACCCCCTGCACATTATCAGAACGCAAAGGGCATGCTAAGAGAGATGAAAGAAGCTGGGGTTATTAGAGACAGCTGTAGCCCCTGGGCAGCCCCCTTGGTTCTGGTCAAAAAGAAAGACGGCACCATGAGAATGTGCGTGGACTATAGACAAATCAACCGTATCACCCACAAAGACGCATATCCGCTGCCTAGAATAGAGGAGTCTTTAGCCGCACTAAAATCTGCTAACTTCTTTTCTACTTTGGACCTTACTAGCGGGTACTGGCAGGTTCCTGTGGCAGAGGCTGACAAGGAGAAGACTGCCTTCACCACCCCGATGGGACTGAGTGAGTTCAACTGTATGCCCTTCGGGCTCTGCAACGCACCAGGGACCTTCCAGAGGCTGATGGAATGATGTCTAGGGCACCGAAACTTCGAGACGGTCCTCCTTTACCTGGACGACGTGATCGTCTATTCGAAGACCTACGAGGACCACCTAAAGCACCTGGCCGAGGTGTTCGAAGCCCTGGCAGGCTATGGCCTGAAGGTGAAACCATCGAAGTGTCACCTGCTGAAACCAAAGGACCAGTACCTAGGGCACGTGGTAAGCCCGGAAGGAGTGGCCCCCGACCCTGACAAGGTCACGGCAATCAAGAGCTGGCCAAGCCCCTCGAACATCAAAGAGGTGAGACAGTTTCTCGGGTTGGTAGGCTACTACCGAAGGTTCATCCCCGGGTTCACTAAGATGGCAGCTCCTATGCAGGACCTCCTGATCGGACAGTCTAAGTCCAGGAGCCAAAAGCCGCCCTTCAAGTGGGATAAACCGGAAGAGGAGTCCTTCCGCCAGCTAAAGATGGCCCTCACAGGGGACGAGATCCTGGCCTACCCTGATTATGGCCAGCCTTTCATTCTCCACACAGATGCCAGTAATGTGGGACTGGGAGCCGTACTGTTCCAAAACCAACAGGGCAGAGAAAGGGTGATCGCGTACGCCAGCCGGAAGCTGAGACCCACCAAGAGGAACCCGGAGAATTACAGCTCCTTCAAGCTAGAATTCTTGGCGGTGGTGTGGGCCGTGACGGAACGCTTCAAGCATTACCTGGCCTCCGCAAAGTTCACCGTGTACACGGACAACAACCCGTTGACACACCTGGACAATGCAAGACTGGGTGCCCTAGAACAGCGGTGGATGGCCCGTCTCTCCAACTATGACTGATCAAGTACCGGGCCGGCAAAACCAATGCCAACGCTGACGCCCTATCGAGGATGCCTCACTTATCTGAAGGTGACGAAGACCCAGAAGAGCTGGAGGAGGTAGAACTCCCCGCGTTTCACCGGTATGGAGCTGCTCAATACTCCCACCGCGTGAAGGAGGAGGATCTAACAACCGTGATGATAAATCCCCTACCTCAACACAGCTGGGCCGAGACCCAAGATAGTGACCCTGCCATCCGCCTGGTGAAAGATCTGCTGACCCAGGAAGATGCCCGCATAGATCCGGATGCTCCAGAGGAAGCCAAGCAGCTATGGAAAGAGAAGAGCAAGCTGTTCCTCTACGAAGGCAAGTTGTGCAGAAGGATTGTCAACCACCGGACGCACGAGCTGACCTGGCAAGTCGTGGTCCCAAGGCGGGATGCAGCTATGGTCCTGGGGGCTTACCATGACAGAGCGGGACACATCGGTTCGGTTGGAAGAAACTGGAGTTCCTACTAAGAGGAAGGTTCTTTTGGGTCGGCATGAGAGGAGCTGTAGAAAAATGGTGCAGAGACTGTGGCCCTTGTCACCTAAGGAGGAAGGACCGCACCAGCCAGAAGACACCCTTGAGGCCCATCGTCACCACGCAGCCTCTTGAGCTGGTAGCTCTGGACCATGTCAAATTGGCTCCCAGCCGGTCAGGATACATCTATGCCCTGACAATCGTGGACCACTATTCCCGTTTTCTAGTGGTGGTCCCAGTAAAAGACTTGACAGCCCAAACAGCGGCCAGAGCCTTCCAGCAATATTTCTGCCGTCCACACGGGTATCCGGAACAGGTCCTGACAGACCAGGGTCCAGCGTTCGAGGCTGAAATCTTCCAGGAGTTCGGCAACCTCTATGGCTGTAAGAAGATTCGGACAACGCCTTACCACCCACAAACCAACGGGATGTGTGAGAAGATGAACAATATAGTCATTGATCTCCTGAAGACGTTGCCCCTGGAGGAGCGCAGCCTGTGGCCAGAAAAACTGCCGGACCTGATAGACTTATACAATCATATCCCGGTGAATGCTACCAACTGCACCCCGGCTTACCTGATGCGACCCAGACCGGGTAAGCTGCCTATAGACCTGGAGATGGGAGTCCTAACGCCTGAGGACACCTCCCCGGATGCGGACTGGGATACGGAAAGGCAACTGCAGTACAAGAAGGTGCAGTAGACTGTGGAGAAGAGCCTGGCCCAGGTGAGAGAGAGGCAAGAAAAACTCTTCAACCAACACGCCCCTGCTGGTCCCCTAGAACCTGGTGAGCAAGTCCTAAAGCGAAAAAGAAGGCTTCACAAGTTGGACGACCAGTGGGAAAGGGAACCCTACACCGTACTGCAGTCTGATCACGACAACCCGAAGGTGTGCGTGATCACCAAGGACGGAGGAGAAACCACTAGTACCGTCTCCAGAGACCATCTCAAAAGATGCCCCGAGCAACTCCGTAGTGCAGAAGAGGATCAGAGTGACCTTGAACCCGCAGAGGACAAGGAAGAAATGATCAGCACCATTCTCGGAGAGTTCCCTCAGTCCTGGACTCGCATAAATGATGCCATAGTGGTACCCGTCCTGCATTTCCTGCAACCGGCACAGCAACAACCAACACCAGAGCCGGAAGGTGAAGAGGAGCAAGCGGTTCCAGAGGCAGAAGAGCCTGTACCAGCAGCCCAGGAGAGTCAACCCTCTGCTGACAGTGAGCCTGCCATGCCTGCGGTAAGCCAAAGGACCCACAGACAGCTGCCTTCCCTACCTGTACACCCAGCTGATAGCTGTAACCCTAACGCTAGTGGGGAAAGCCAGGTTGGTCCACCACCAGACAGTGGGCTACGTAGGTCAACCAGGAGCACAAAGGGGCTGATACCCGCTCGCTGGAGAATATAGAGCGCACTAAAATTGTAAATAACCTTGTTGCCAAATGTTGAATTGTTTGCAAAGTTACATGCATGTTTGGTAATTCCGTGTTTCAGTTTCTTGCAGTTACTGTAAGGACTCACAGGTTATGGACTTTTTATAACCGGGACCTGGTATGGACTGCGTTCGGAGCCTAACCAAGGAATGAACTAAGACTGTGAAGGACTTGGGGTAGGACAGACCCCCACCTGGTTAAGGCTCCCCGTTGTATTGGTGATATGGACACCCGGTCACAGGCCACACTGTGACCTTAAGAACTCAATTTGTGCGTCGTCTGTCTATTAATGTCTATTAATGTTTTATTGTCTTTGTTTATTGTTTAGTCCCGGAGTACTAAATTTCACTAGGGGGGAATGTGTCACCCTGGCCTGGATGCCACAAAATGTATTAAAGCTGTGTCTGAGAGCAAGGGGGAGGTTCTCTAGTCAGGGGAACATTAGCATGCAATGCCTCCTGTCTCAGGCCAGTAGGGGGAGCAGGCTGCCCCTATAAAAGCTGGTGCTGGGGGCAGGGTTAGAGAGAACTGGATGGCCTGTCTCAGCATTGAGACTTGTCCCAGAGCAGAACAGGGACAGACAGTTGCACTGCACCTAAGAGGAAGTGTGGCAGGAGGAGAGCCACAAGCCAGAGACAAGAGGCGAAGAGAGCCTGTCTTGGCAGAAAGAGGACTTAATTTACCAGACTTTGGTGTCTGAGGCTGAGAGGATTCCACATCCCCCAGCAGAGAACCAGTCCGCAGGGGACTGTATATTCCTTGGCCTAAGAAGCCTGGAGGCCCTGCCACAACAGAAGGTACCAGTAAAGCCGTACAAGGCTGGGAGCAGAAAGGAACCCACGTCGCAGGCCATACAGGCGAGAATACATGGAAAGCTTGGAAACGTGGGCTGTTACCCTATCAGGAGGAGATAGCCAGAAGGAGCGCAGAAAGCACGGTAGGCCTACACCCTCACCCTGACCAGGGCCAATTTCCCCGTTGCTCTCAGACATCCAGGTCCCCCTCCTAGCCGGGACTGTTTATGGGTCAATTTACCTGTTCTAGTAAAGACCCTGGACTGCAACCTGTTGTCTGTGTGCTCCTTGCTTCTCCAGCACTATCAGCACTGGGACTCTCACCACCATCACTCCCACCATCCACTATACTGCCCTGGGGCCGCACTCTTCCCGTGGGGAGTCACACTACCCTAGCTGCACACCTCATCAGCCCCAGCGGTCGTCATGCAGCGGCGGTTCCTAATAACCGCAAATCCACGGGTGGCGTAGTCGGACATAAACATCAGCACATAACGGACTACCACTGGCCTGACCACCCTGAGCCACGAAACCGGGTTGCCACTACTACTCCCATCGTTCCCCTACTGCCCGGATCCGAGTACCCCACGGCCCAGGGGGCGAGTCACATCCACCAACGTCGCGTTGCACCACTGACTGTTCAGGAGTTGGCTGATGCTTTAGTCTAGGTCTGGGAGGAGATCCCACAGGAGACCATCCGCAACCTCATCAGGAGCATGCCCAGGCGTTGTAGGGAGGTCATACAGGCACGTGGAGGCCACACACAATACTGAGCTTTCATCTGTGAAGAGCAGAGGGCACCAGTGGCGACTTTGCCAATCCTGGTGTTCTGTGGCAAATGTCAAGCGTCCTGCTCGGTGTTGGGCTGTGAGCACAACCCCCATCTGTGGACATCGGGCCCTCATACCACCCTCATGGAGTCGGTTTCTAACCGTTTGTGCAGACACATGCACATTTGTGGCCAGCTGGAGGTCATTTTGCAGGGCTCTGGCAGTGCTCCTCCTGTTCCTCCTTGCACAAAGGAGGAGGTAACGGTCCTGTTGCTGGGTTGTTGCCCTCCTATGGCTCCCTGCACATCTCCTGGTATCTGCTCCATGCTCTGGACACTGTGCTGACAGACACAGCTACACTTCTTGCCACAGCTCGCACTGATGTGCCATCCTGGATGAACGGCACTACCTGAGCAACTTCTATGGGTTGTACTGTAGACACTGCCTAATGCTAATGTACCTCTAGGGGTGAGAGCAATGGCAAAATGAAAAAGTGACCAAAACATCAGCCAAAAAGAATGAGAACAGAGAAATGGTCTGTGGTCACCACCTGCAGAACCACTCCTTTATAGGGGGTATCTGGCTAATTGCCTATCATTTCTACCAGTTGTCTGCTCCATTTGCACAACAGCAGGAGAAATTGATTCACAATCCGTGTTGCTTCATAACTGGACAGGTAGATTTCACAGAAGTGTTATTGACTTGGAGTTGTGATGTTTAAGTGTTCCCTTTATTTTTTGAGCAGTGTGTGTATATATATAATATATTTACATATTTCTATTGATCATATTAAAATTGTACATATACACTGTGTTCCAAATTATTATGCAAATAATATTTTCTCAGATTTTCCCAAATTACCTATATGAATTGCAGTCATTGTAATTTTCCAGTCAATAACTATTAGAGTACAATTGAACGGTTTTTGTACAAACTGCCTATGATAACAGTATATTTTTTAAAAAATAAAAAACTCAAACTGCACTCAAAATGCATGTTCCAAATTATTATGCACAGCAGAGTTTTCAACCTTTTCATTTTAATAAAGAACAAAAAAATGGTCATTTTTGAAATTCTAAGCATTAGCAGGTTATTACAAACTGAAATCAAACAGTTTTCAACTCAAAACTTTATTCTAGGTGATGTTACATTTGCACATAGGACCCCTTGTTCGAAAGGAGCTTCTGAACTCTCTCGTCCATTGAATTTGTCAGGTTTTGGATGGTTTCTGCTTTAATTGTTGTGCATGAGGACAGAATACCCTCCCAGAGCTGTTGCTTAGATGTGAACTGCCTCCCGCCATCATAGACACTCCTTTTGATGATAATCCAGAGGTTCTGAATGGGGTTGAGGTCAGGGGAGCATGGGGGCCACACCATAAGTTTGTCCCCTTTTATGCCCATAGCAGCCAGAGATGCAGATGTGTTATGTGCATCATGAGATGGTGCATTATCATGCATGAAATGATCTTGATGGTCCAGATGGATGGAGTGGAGGATGGCTGGTTGATGGACACCCCATGCAAACACGGCTACAGCGCCAACAAGGAGGAGGTGGAGTAATGTTTTGGGCTGGAATCATGGGGAGAGAGATTGTCGGCCCTTTTAGGATCCCTGAAGGGGTAAAGATGAACTCCATAATGTATGTTGAGTTTCTCAAACAGCACTTGCTTCCATGGTTCAAGAAGAAGAACCGTGCATTCCGCAGCAAGATCATTTTCATGCATGATAATGCCCCGTCTCATGCTGCACATAACACATCTGCATCTCTGGCTGCTATGGGCATAAAAGGGGACAAACTTATGATGTGGCCCCCATGCTCCCCTGACCTCAACCCCATTGAGAACCTCTGGAGCATCATCAAAAGGAGTGTCTATGATGGCGGGAGGCAGTTCACATCTAAGCAACAGCTCTGGGAGGGTATTCTGTCCTCATGCAAAACAATTGAAGCAGAAACCATCCAAAACCTGACAAATTCAATGGACGAGAGAGTTCAGAAGCTCCTTTCGAACAAGCGGTCCTATGTGCAAATGTAACATCACCTAGAATAAAGTTTTGAGTTGAAAACTGTTTGATTTCAGTGTGTAATAACCTGCTAATGCTTAGAATTTCAAAAAAGACCATTTTTTTGTTCTTTATTAAAATTAAAAGGTTGAAAACTCTGCTGTGCATAATAATTTGGAACATGCATTTTGAGTGCAGTTTGAGTGTTTTATTTTTTTAAATATACTGTTATCATAGGCAGTTTGTACAAAAACCTTTCAATTGTACTCTAATAGTTATTTGACTGGAAAATTACAATGACTGCAATTCATATAGGTAATTTGGGAAAATCTGAGAAAATAATATTTGCATAATAATTTGGAACACAGTGTATACAGACCACAAAGTATGGCAGTATCAGCGATCAAGCAGACAAGGGCTGGAGAGAGCAGGAGAGACGTTAGAAAGACGCTCGAGAGAGAGAGAGCAGGAGAGACGCTAGAAAGACGCTCGAGAGAGAGAGCAGGAGAGATGCTCGAGATCAGGAGAGACGCTCGAGAGAGAGAGAGAGCAGGAGAGACGCTAGAAAGACGCTCGAGAGAGAGAGCAGGAGAGATGCTCGAGATCAGGAGAGACGCTCGAGAGAGAGAGCAGGAGAGACGCTCAAGAGAGAGAGCAGGAGAGACGCTCGAGAGAGAGAGCAGGAGAGACGCTCGAGAGAGAGAGAGCAGGAGAGACGCTCGAGAGAGAGAGCAGGAGAGACGCTAGAAAGACGCTCGAGAGAGAGAGAGCAGGAGAGACGCTCGAGAGAGAGAGAGAGAGAGAGCAGGAGAGACGCTCAAGATCAGGAGAGACGCTCGAGAGAGAGAGCAGGAGAGACGCTCGGGAGAGAGCAGGAGGGACGCTAGAGAGAGAGAGCAGGAGAGACGCTCGAGAGAGAGAGAGCAGGAGAGACGCTCGAGAGAGAGAGAGCAGGAGAGACGCTCGAGAGAGAGCAGGAGAGACGCTCGAGAGAGAGAGAGCAGGAGAGACGCTAGAAAGACGCTCGAGAGAGAGAGAGCAGGAGAGACGCTCGAGAGAGAGAGCAGGAGAGACGCTCGAGAGAGAGCAGGAGAGACGCTCGAGAGAGAGAGCAGGAGAGACGCTCGAGAGAGAGAGAGCAGGAGAGACGCTCGAGAGAGAGAGAGCAGGAGAGACGCTTGAGAGAGAGAGCGCAGGAGAGACGCTCGAGAGAGAGAGCAGGAGAGACGCTCGAGAGAGAGAGAGCAGGAGAGACGCTCGAGAGAGAGAGACAGAGCAGGAGAGACGCTCGAGAGAGAGAGCAGGAGAAACGTTCGAGAGAGAGAGCAGGAGAGACGCTCGAGAGAGAGAGCAGGAGAGATGCTCGAGAGAGAGAGCAGGAGAGGCGCTCGAGAGAGAGAGCAGGAGAGACGCTCGAGAGAGAGAGCAGGAGAGACGCTCGAGAGAGAGAGAGAGCAGGAGAGACGCTCGAGAGAGAGAGCAGGAGAGACGCTCGAGAGAGAGAGAGCAGGAGAGATGCTCGAGAGAGAGAGAGCAGGAGAGACGCTAGAGAGAGAGAGACGCTCGAGAGAGAGAGAGCAGGAGAGACGCTCAAGAGAGAGAGAGCAGGAGAGACGCTCGAGAGAGAGAGAGACGCTCGAGAGATTGAGCAGGAGAGAAGCTCGAGAGAGAGAGCAGGAGAGACGCTCGAGAGAGAGCAGGAGAGACGCTCGAGAGAGAGCAGGAGAGACGCTCGAGAGAGAGAGCAGGAGAGACGCTCGAGAGAGAGAGAGCAGGAGAGATGCAAGAGAGAGAGAGACGCTTGAGAGAAAGAGCAGGAGAGAAGCTCGAGAGAGAGCAGGAGAGAAGCTCGAGAGAGAGAGCAGGAGAGATGCTCGAGAGAGAGCAGGAGAGACGCTCGAGAGAGAGAGCAGGAGAGACGCTCGAGAGAGAGAGCAGGAGAGACACTCGAGAGAGAGCAGGAGAGACGCTCGAGAGAGAGAGAGCAGGAGAGACGCTCGAGAGAGAGAGCAGGAGAGACGCTCGAGAGAGAGAGCAGGAGAGACGCTCGAGAGAGAGAGCAGGAGAGACGCTCGAGAGAGAGAGAGCAGGAGAGACGCTCGAGAGAAAGAGCAGGAGAGAAGCTAGAGAGAGAGAGCAGGAGAGACGCTCGAGAGAGAGCAGGAGAGATGCTCGAGAGAGAGAGCAGGAGAGACGCTCGAGAGAGAGAGCAGGAGAGACGCTCGATAGAAAGCAGGAGCAACTGTCAATCACTTCATCACTATATGACTCAGTAATGATACCTATAGCATATTACTCAGGGTGACAACATGGCAGGTCACAGAGTTACTTTCATGATCTAGATTTGCTAAATTGGAGACATATCATGATACAGAGCCCATGTCCATGACTTATGTCAGCTCCAAAGTGAAATATGTATTGAAAAAAATTAAAAAAAATTATATATATACACACACATATACATACACTGCTCAAAAAAATAAAGGGAACACTCAAATAACACATCCTAGATCTGAATGAATGAAATATTCTCATTGAATACTTTGTTCTGTACAAAGCTGAATGTGCTGACAACAAAATCACATAAAAATCATCAATGGAAATCAAATTTATTAACTAATGGAGGCCTGGATTTGGAGCCACCCCCAAAATTAAAGTGGAAAAACACACTACAGGCTGATCCAACTTTGATGTAATGTCCTTAAAACAAGTCAAAATGAGGTTCAGTATTGTGTGCGGCCTCCACGTGCCTGTATGACCTCCCTACAACGCCTGGGCATGCTCCTGATGAGGTGGTCTCCTGTGGGATCTCCTCCCAGACCTGGACTAAATCATCCGCCAACTTCTGGAAAGTCTATGGTGCAACGTGACGTTGGTGGATGGAGCGAGACATGATGTCCCAGATGTGCTCAATCGGATTCAGGTCTGGGGAACGGGTGGGACAGTCCATAGCTTCAATGCCTTCATCTTGCAGGAACTGCTGACACACTCCAGCCACATGAGGTCTGGCATTGTCCTGCATTAGGAGGAACCCAGGGCCAACCGCACCAGCATATGGTCTCACAAGGGGTCTGAGGATCTCATCTCGGTACCTAATGGCAGTCAGGCTACGTCTGGCGAGCACATGGAGGGCTGTGCGGCCCTCCAAAGAAATGCCACTCCACACCATTACTGACCCACTGCCAAACCGGTCATGCTGAAGGATGTTGCAGGCAGCAGATCGCTCTCCGCGGCGTCTCCAGACTCTGTCATGTCTGTCACATGTGCTCAGTGTGAACCTGCTTTCATCTGTGAAGAGCACAGGGCGCCAGTGGCGACTTTGCCAATCCTGGTGTTCTGTGGCAAATGCCAAGCGTCCTGCACAATGTTGGGATGTGATCACAACCCCCATCTGTGGACGTCGGGCCTTCATACCACCCTCATGGAGTCGGTTTCTAACCGTTTGTGCAGACACATGAACATTTGTGGCCTGCTGGAGGTCATTTTGCAGGGCTCTGTCAGTGCTCCCCCTGTTCCTCCTTGCACAAAGGCGGAGGTAGCGGTACTGCTGCTGGGTTGTTGCCCTCCTACGGCCCCCTCCTTGTCTCCTGGTGTACTGGCCTGTCTCCTGGTAGCACCTCCAGCCTCTGGACACTACGCTGACAGACACAGCAAACCTTCTTGCCACAGCTCGCACTGATGTGCCATCCTGGATGAGCTGCACTACCTGAGCAACTTCTGTGGGTTGTAGAGTCCGTCTCATGCTACCACGAGTGTGAAAGCATAACCAACATTCAAAAGTGACCAAAACATCTGCCAGAAAGCATTGGTACTGAGATGTGGTCTGTGGTCCCCACCTGCAGAATCAATCCTTTGAGGGTGTCTTGATAATTGCCAATAATTTCCATCTATTGTCTATTCCATTTGCACAACAGCATGTGAAATTGATTGTCAATCAGTGTCATTTCCTAAGTGGACAGTTTGATGCACTTGGAGTTATATTCTGTTGTTTAAGTGTTCCCTTTATTTTTTTGAGCAGTGTATATATACAGTACAGACCAAAAGGTGGACACACCTTCTCATTTAAAGATTTATCTGTATTTTCATGACTAAGAAAATTGTACATTCACACTGAAGGCATCAAAACTATGAATTAACACATGTGGAATTATATACTTAACAAAAACGTGTGAAACAACTGAAAATATGTCTTATATTCTAGGTTCTTCAAAGTAGCCACCTTTTGCTTTGATGGCTGCTTTGCACACTCTTGGCATTCTCTTGATGAGCTTCAAGAGGTAGTCACCGGAAATGGTTTTCACTTCACAGGTGTGCCCAGTCAGGTTTAATAAGTGGGATTTCTTGCCTTATAAATGGGGTTGGGACCATCACTTGTGTTGTGCAGAAGTCTGGTGGATACACAGCTGATAGTCCTACTGAATAGACTGTTAGATGCTTTTTTCTTGCCATCATACAAATTCTAAGTAAAGAAAAACGAGTGGCCATCATTACTTTAAGAAATGAAGGTCAGTCAGTCCGAAAAATTGTGAAAACTTTGAAAGCGTCCCCAAGTGCAGTTGCAAAAACCATCAAGCGCTACAAAGAAACTGTCTCACATGAGGACTGCCCCAGGAAAGGAAGACCAAGAGTCACCTCTGCTTCTGAGGATAAGTTTATCCAAGTCACCAGCCTCAGAAATCGCAGGTTAACAGCAGCTCAGATTAGAGACCAGGTCAATGCCACACAGAGTTCTAGCAGCAGAAACATCTCTTCAACAACTGTTAAGAGGAGACTTTGTGCAGCAGGCCTTCATGGTAAAATAGCTGCTAGGAAACCACTGCTAAGGACAGGCAACAAGCAGAAGAGACTTGTTTGGGCTAAAGAACACAAGGAATGGACATTAGACCAGTGGAAATCTGTGCTTTGGTCTGATGAGTCCAAATTTGAGATCTTTGGTTCCAACCACCGTGTCTTTGTGCGATGCATAAAAGGTGAACGGATGGACTCTACATGCCTGGTTCACACAGTGAAGCATGGAGGAGGAGGAGTGATGGTGTGGGGGTGCTTTGCTGGTGACACTGTTGGAGATTTATTCAAAATTGAAGGCATACTGAACCAGCATGGCTACCACAGCATCTGGCAGCGGCATGCTATTCCATCCGGTTTGCGTTTAGTTGGACCATCATTTATTTTTCAAAAGAACAATGACCCCAAACACACCTCCAGGCTGTG
This sequence comes from Phyllobates terribilis, assembly GCF_046119375.1. NCBI lineage: Eukaryota > Metazoa > Chordata > Amphibia > Anura > Dendrobatidae > Phyllobates > Phyllobates terribilis. The sequence continues at coordinate 1,149,888 of NW_027363139.1, forward strand.
TAAGGGCTATTTGACCAAGAAGGCGAGTGATGGGGTGCTACGCCAGATGACCTGGCCTCCACAGTCACCAGACCTGAACCCAATCGAGATGGTTTGGGGTGAGCTGGACCGCCGAGTGAAGGCAAAAGGGCCTACAAGTGCTAAGCATCTCCGGGAACTCCTTCAAGATTGTTGGAAGACCATTTCCAGTGACTACCACTTGAAGCGCATCAAGAGAATGCCAAGAGTGTGCAAAGCAGTCATCAAAGCAAAAGGTGGCTACTTTGAAGAACCTAGAATATAAGACATATTTTCAGTTGTTTCACACTTTTTTGTTAAGTATATATTTCCACATGTGTTAATTCATAGTTTTGATGCCTTCAGTGTGAATGTACAATTTTCATAGTCATGAAAATACATAAAAAATCTTTAAATGAGGTGTGTCCAAACTTTTGGTCTGTACTGTACATACACACACACACACACACACACACACACACACACACACACACACACATATATATATACATACACGCCCGCAGTAGGGAAAATAAGTATTTGATACACTGCCGATTTTGCAAGCTTTCCCACCTACAAAGAATGGAGAGGTCTGTCATTTTTATCATAGGTACACTTCAACTGTGAGAGACAGAATCTAAAAATAAAATCCAAAAAAAAAATCACATTGTATGATTTTTAAATAATTAAATCGCATTTCATTGCATGAAATAAGTATTTGATCACCTACCAACCAGCAAGAAATCTCGCTCTCACAGACCTGTTAGTTTTTCTTTCAGAAGCCCTCCTACTCTGCACTCCTCACCTGTATTTATTGTACCTGTTTGAACTCGTTACCTGTATAAAAGACACCTGTCCACACACTCAATCAATCACACTCCAACCTATCCACCATGGTTAAGACCAAAGAGCTATCTAAGGACACCAGGGACAAAATTGTAGACCTGCTCCAGGCTGGGATTGGCTACAGGACAATATGCAAGCAGCTTGGTGAGAAAGCAACAACTGTTGGCACAATTATTAGAAAACGGAAGAAACACAAGATGACTGTCAATCTTCCTTGGTCTGGGGCTCCATGCAAGATCTCGACCCGTGGGATAAGGATGATTCTGAGAAAGGTCAGGAATCAGCCCAGAACTACACAGGAGGACCTGGTCAATGACCTGAAGAGAGCCGAGACTACAGTCTCAAACATTACCATTAGTAACACACTATGCCGTCATGGATTAAACTCCTGCAGGGCACGCAAGGTCCCCTGCTCACGCCAGCACATGTCCAGGCCCGTTTGAAGTTCGCCATTGACCATCTGGGTGATCCAGAGGAGGCATGGGAGAGGGTCATGTGGTCAGATGAGACCAAAATAGGACTTTTTGGTATCAACTCCACTTGACGTGTTTGGAGAAAGAAGAAGGATGAGTACAACCCCAAGAACACCGTCCCAACTGAGAAGCATGCTGGGGAAACCTTATACTTTGGGGGTGCTTTTCTGCAAAGGGGACAGGACAACTGCACCCAGCAACAGTCCCGAAACTTGAAAGATCTGGAGAAGATCTGTATGGAGGAGTGGTCCAAAATTCCTGCTGCAGTGTCTGCAAACTTGGTCAAGAACTACAGGAAACGTCTGACCTCTGTAATTGCAAACAAAGGTTTCCGTACCAAATATTAAGATCTGTTTTTCTATTGTATCAAATAATTAATTTGCATAATTGCATGAAATAAGTATGTAAAAATTATAAAATGTTATTTTCTGTTTTTTATTTTTAGATTCTGTCTCTCACAGGTGAAGTGTACCTACGATAAAAATTACAGCCCTCTCCATTCTTTGTAGGTGGGAAAACTTGCAAAATCGTCAGTGTATCCAATACTTATTTTCCCCACTGTATATACTTTGTTCCTAAAAAAGAAAAAACCCACCGGTCTTCTATGTGAACATAACAAAGACTATAACTAAAAATCTTATATATTAAAAAAAAAAACTAAAACAAGGTTGACCACATTTTCTTATGGTATTTTTATCTGAAACTTCCTTGGAAAATTCACTGGAAATATCAGAAATGTCTGAAGTGGGGACCTCAATGTAAGACCCCCACCCATTAGATGTAAGGTGGCTCCCAAACCTCACGTGTCGATGCAGCACAGCCATCTGCAGCCACATTTTACGTAGAGCACACGCAGAACTGGGTCATTAACACATACATTAATCCTTTCATTTCGTTCTCCTCTGCTGAAGATGTGTTTGACAAAGACCTCATCTACCAAAATAAAGAGGTGTATTCCCTATGAACTAACAATACCGTGGCATCTCTTCTTCCCAGGTCCTCTGCGTTGTGTCAATCTTCTGGAAATGTGTGGATACATTGACAACTGGCCACTGCCAGGCCCCTGGTCGTAGTGATTATGCCTACTGTCCAAACTGATTAGACATGGACAAGGAGTAAGGTAACACCCCATTGTCAATTAGATGTAAGGCTATGTTCACACTAGGCGTTTTTTCACTACACATTACTTTCAATGGGTGAAATACACTGAAAGAAGTGACGTGCTCTATTCAGCAAAAAACAATGCAAATCACAAAATACTGATCATACAAAAACCAGGGTGTGAGCATGAGATTTCTGAAATCTCATAGACTTTGCTTGTACTGTAAAACACAGCTGAAAATTTGCATTAAAAAAACGCTGAAAAAAACGCGATGTGTGAACATAGGCACTGCACAGTGGTCTGAAACACAAATTCTGCACATTTGTGATTTTATAGGGTTTATAAGATTACTAAAACAGACGTGTCAGGAGACCACACAGATCCACTTTATAAAAACAAAAACACCTCAGTCATTGAAAGGTTAAATTACAACATTCCTAAGTCCAGCGCTCAAAATCTCCCAAGTCTCCTTACATTATGTAGTAAAGGACAGGTGACATTGGGGCCTTGCTTGTCCACCAGGTGATGTCTTATCGGTGGAAAGACTGTGATGAGAGGTTTGTCTTGAGGAAATTGTGGCGGAAGTAAACTGCAATAAAAACAAAGTATTAGAGCAAGACGCGGGATACATGACTGCAGCCTACAGAAACGTGACAGGTCCGGGGAAAATACCCAACAGCCTCATCTCATCTCAATGGAAAATCCATTTAGGTGGCACGTAGCGTAAGGCATAAAGGGACGTCAGCACCTTGACATATGATCGTAATGGTGTTATAAGAGATCTGATGAGTCCATCATGACAAATCTAGTGTGGAAAACATATGCAAATCCGTCTGGAAGTGCACTGGGGCGTATCACTGCACTTAGACAGCTCCTTTCAAGTGCACGGACACGCCCCTCTGCACTCCCACACCAATCTGCAGACACTCCATTTCCTTTTGACTGGCACATCGGAGCTCTGCAAAAAAAAAAAGGATAATTTTTCTGGGGAGGGACAATCGACGATACTGTTCTACCACTACTTCCATATGTAAAAGGAAGCTGAGAGGACCCTATAAGCCTCCATATTGATTTAAAGTGATTTCTTATTAGTAGCAATTAAACAACTTGCATTAATACACATCATCTATAGTGACGTCATGAGCCGCCAAGCAACATCATTTAATGGCTCCAGTGCTACAAGACATGACTATGGATGACAAGTCATTGTAGGGTACCGATTACACGCGGTGGGGTCTATCAACAGCATGGGACAAAGATATTCTAGAAGTACCTAATATGGTCTGCTTTCTTTAAGGGGTTGCCCACTACCTTGATATTGATCACTTACCCATTGGATAGGTCATTAATATGGAATCAGTGGGGGCAGGGGTGGATTAAGAGTAGTAAGGGCCCCGGGCAGTTTAGAAGGCGCGCCCCCCCCCCCACACCTGATTTATCACGTGACATGTCACATGATCCCCTGTGATAGATCATGTGATAGTTCACGGGAAATTAATTTGGCATAATATTAATTGTGCTGCCTCATCTGAGAGCAGCACAATATTTGGGCAGATACCCTGATTCCAGCGATGTGTCACTTTTTCAGCTGCTTGTTGTCATTTTGAGAAAATCACCGTTTTATCTGCTGCAGATCTAGCAGCTCTCTGAATGCTGCGCTCTGTATAGCCCCGCCCACACCACTGATTGGCAGCTTTCTGCCCATGCTCTGTGTACACAGAAATCTACTGATCAGTGATGGGGGTGGGGTCCTACAGAACTTACTAGTCATCTAGTGATAATTACCTTCTGACAAATCAATGATTTTATCAAAACAACACTAAGCAGCCCAGTAAGTGACACATTACTGGAATCAGTGCCTCTAACCCTACATTATGCTGCTCTCAGATTAGGTGGCAAAAACCTGATGACAGATTCCCTTTAAAGGAGCTGTAAAGACAAAAAAGTTTGTATTAAAAAAAATACAAGCCATTTGTGAAATTAACTTTTTTTCATTGTTAATTCACATTAGACTGTATCTTCAACACTTTTGTCAGCAGGTCTTATTACAGACTCTGAATAGGGCAGCTCTCTCCCTCTCCCTCAGCAGAAAGTCACAGCATGGTTAAAAAACGGGATCTTTTATGATTTTCTCATCATAAATAAAAAAGGACATGCAAGTCCTCCAAACTATTTTCCGTTTCTGTATAGGGGAGGTCCTAAATCTTTCTTGTTCTTTAGTTGATCACATGTCAAAAAGGCAAAGCATTTACTATGAACTCGCCTAAAAAAATATACACTTGGAGAGTAATATCATCATCTGCATGTAAATATTCCTTGACTCTAAGGGCTCGCTCACACTGTCGTATAACACGGCCGAATGCTATGTGATGTTTTATCGGATAGGACTCGGCCCTATGTTATACTATGGGACAGTGCGATTATTGGCATGAGAAAATAATCTCATTCGATATTCGGACCATGTGCACCCATACAAGTCTATGGGTGCACGTAAAACATTAGACTGCACTCGGATGTCATCCAAGTGCAGTCCGATGAACACTCACAGAGACTATGGAGAAGATGGAGAAATTAAGTTCTCCATCTTCTCCATATCTGTGCTGCGAGAGAATCGGATCACACTCAGTTGAAGCTCTGACAGAGTTTGAGCCCAGTGTCATTAGCATAATTGGCCCTATTCTCTTGCATGAGAGAA
>NW_027363139.1:1160000-1215000 GCF_046119375.1 Phyllobates terribilis
GCAGTTTTGATAAATTTTAGTTTTATCTACTGCAGATCTAGCAGTGCTCTGAATGCTGAGCTCCATATAACCGGCTGCACCACTGATTGGCAGCTTTCTGTGTACACTGTGCATAGGCAGAAGGCTGCTATACAGACCTTGTGAAAAATGAGAAAAGAGAAAGGGAGAAAAAGCGCGCCATGTACCACCTGAGGAAGATAGTTCACTATCGAAACGCTTTGTGGAAAGGGCTCATTAAATTTATTTTTTAGTCCTAAAATTTTTTTCACTTCTAGTGTTCATTCTTTTAGCGCCCTATAGACCGCTTTTTTATTTAATTTGGACCACTCCTGAAAAATGAGGGATACCTGGTTGCAGGTTTACTAGTCTTCTAGTCACAACCTCCTACTGATAAAACAAAGATTTTATCAAAACACCAGCAAGCAGCCCAGAAAGTGACACATCGCTGGAATCAGGGTCTCTGTCTCTACATCATGCTGCTCTCGGAATATATGGCAAAAACCTAGTGACAGATTCCCTTTAAGCTCTCATCTCTAGTGATCAGGACCCTAGAATTTTCTTCTGAGGTGGGTTTCCCTTTAGCTCTGCACCTACCTAGCGTCACTGCATGGCTGCGGAAATAAAAAAATAAAAAAATAAATCTTTCTGAATTCTGAAGAGAAGGAGCAGTTGTGGAGTGTCAATGTGGCACCCCAGGGGTCTGGTTTCCACAGTAATGTAATGTTATGTCTGAGAGCAGGTGGGAGGTCCTTTGGTCAGGGATCCTGTGCATGCCACACCTCCTGCCCAGTCTTGGGAGGGGAAGAACTTCCCCTATGTAAACCTGGGGCTGAAGCAGGGTTAGTCAGTCAAGGAGAGTAGAGAAAGAGAAGCAGCATAGGAAGAAACAGCAGAAGCTCAGTGGGAGCAATACTACTACAAGCCAGGGGCTGGCAGCTGCAGAGCTCGCCCTGACTGAGAAGATTTCTTACCGGACCCGGCGTCCGAGGCTGTGGGGACTAACTCTGACCCAGCAGCAGAAGCCGACCGGCAGGGGATTTCAGGTCCTCAGGCCCAGAAACCCGAAGGCACGGTCACACGCGTGGGACCAGCACCGCCATCGTGGAGCGGAAGCCATTAGAAGGCCCCGAGTCACCGGCCATACGGGTGAGCACCACACGGTACACTCAGGGACGTGGGCTACTTATATCCGCTTCTAGCAAGGTAGCCAGAAGAGTACAGTCAGTTTGGGAGGCCTACAACTCCGCCTGGCCAGGGGAGATCCCATCTGCTCAAGGACTGACCAGGCCCCGTTCGCTAGCAAGTACTCCGGGAGGGTCTATCGTTGTTACCAGTAAAGACCCTGAATTACACCGCACCGTCTCTGAGTGGTTCCTGCTACCCCCATCATCCACATCTGCTGCCCTGAGGCCATACCCCTCCCGTTGGGGGTTATACCATCTACGCTGCACCATCCATCCACCGGCCTCAGCGGACTGTCCTGCAGCGGCAGCTCCATAGCTGCATTCAACGGGTGGCGTAGTCGTACACATCTACCGCTGATACATCGCCGCTCAGTTTGACTCCCTGGGCACGGACCGGGTCCCCGCCACGAGACTACAACCCTCAAGCGATCCGGCTCCGGGTAAGCTCCCGCGTGCGCAACGCAGCGCGACACAGGCCCAGGGGCGCGTCAACTTTGGCGTAGTCGGCAGGATTTCGTGCCCGCAACCACCGGGTACTGCGTGCCTGAAAAAGAGACTTTTCAAACTTACCTGTGGTGAAGATTCCCGCCATCCGGCGCCATCTTCAGCCTTCTTCCCGCCATCGGTGAAGTTTCCCGCCATCCGGCGCCATCTTCTGCCTTCTTCCCGCCATCCGTGGAGTTTTCCCGCCATTGGACGCCATCTTGAGGACGCCGCGCGGGAAGAAGAGGGGCGTGGACTCCGAAAGCGCGCGAGAACTGAAGCCCCGCCTCACGTCCGGACGTTGCGTAAGGTCCTGGAAGGAGCCCAGCAGACGCCGACGTCACAGGAGCGCGACGGAAGGTCCTCAACCCTGACGATCCACTGCGGAGCCGCGGCCTACGGAAGAGGATCATCACAAGGTAGGCCACGGTTCACTAGGGGGGAGGAAGATGTCGGATACGGAGGAGAGCTTCACTGCCTCAACCCCCGCCAGCGCTACCGCTGCTGCAGTTATGCCCTTCACCATGCCCTATATCCCGGGAGCAGCTTGGCTACCCCAGTACTCAGGGGAGTCACATACCCTGCATGACTTTAGAGAAAAGCTGGATAGCCTCTTCCAGGTGTACCCCCTCACAGAAGAGCAAAAAGTGAGCATCCTGGTGGCCCAACTAACCGGGGCAGCCAAAAGGGAAGTAAAATCCTGGCCACCTGGGAGGAAGACTGTCGCAGGGATACTAACCCGGCTGAAGGACACCTTTGATACCCGCACCTCAGCCGAGATTAAGCTTAGATTCTACGGGTGCAAGCAGCGAGCGCATGAGAGTATAAGGGACTATGCACTAAACCTACAAGAGGCCCTGAGGGCCATTAAGCAGACCGACCCTGATGGAGTGGGAAACGAGGACAGGCTGTTGACCGAACAGTTTATAGAGGGACTGTATTGTAATACCCACCGAACCCAGTTGCGGGCAATGGCCTTACAGGATCCCCATCTGGGCTTTGCACAGTTCAAGGACAGAGCCATCCGGGTGCTCCGAGAACCGGCACCGGGTGGCGTTGTGACCCACAAGCGCCCTGCTATCACTTACCACCAGGAGGCGGCGCCCTTGTCGGCAGGGCCTGTGGGAGCTGATGCGCAGGCTTTGGACAATGACCCGGCTCCAGACCTACACCATCAGGTCCAAGAGCTAGCTAAGAGCGTTGCTGCGCTAACCCGAACTGTGCAGTCTTTACAGGCTTCCACCCCAGGGAAGATCCAGCTGGCATCCGGACCGGAGGACATCCCGTGGCGTCGACCAAGGAGGACCCCACCGGCCAGAGGAAGACCCAGTGACCGATACAGCGAGGACGGACGACCCATCTGCCGCCGCTGCAATCAACCCGGACATATGGCAAGGTACTGTTCTTTAAACGGGCACAACCTGGGGTAGAGGGCCAACCCCCAGGAAAAAGATCACCAGGCCCATCGAACTGGCGCGACAGATATGTGGGAGGACGTCCAGTCTTGCCTGTGGTACTGGATGGCATTCCCATGAGTGCCCTACTGGACACCGGGTCACAGGTCACCACCATCCCGTACGTGCTCTTTAAGCAGTACTGGAATGACTCGGATATTACCCGCTACCCTGACGACGACTTGAGTATCATCGCCAGCAATGGCCAGCCCGTGCCACAGATCGGATTTAAAGAGGTGACCATCAAAATCGGTAGAGTCGAACTGGCAGCACAGGGACTGATCATTGTAGATATTGACAAACATGAGAGTCACCCAAAAATAACTCTAGGAACTAATGTAATTGAAAATTGTCTTGCAGAGGTGATTTTCCTTTTACAGCAGGTTGCCAAGAACGCCAGCTCCGGCGAGCAGCGGGTGCTCCAGAAAGAGATCCAGGCACTGATGCGACGGCAACAGGTGGAACTCTCCGGCGGTGAGATTGGTAGCGTAAGAATGTGTGACCCTTTTCCTATTGCCATGCCCCCAAAAAGTGAAATGATGATTTGGTGCCGGGCAGCTATTGGTCTGAGAGGTAGAGATTACCAGGCAATGGTAGAACCAGTTTACTCGGACAGTAGGCCCACCATTTTGACAGCACGGGGGGTGGTTGATGTACGCCATGGGAGGGTGCCCGTTCGCATAATAAATATCGGGGAGAGGGAAGTGTACCTGCCCCGGTATGCCACGCTAGCCAAATTATATACCATTAACCAAAATTCTATACAATCTGTGGAACCCTTGCCTCCATCTCACCCGGAGGAAGGTAACGGCTCTAAGAAAAACATGGAGGACTGGTGTCAGCAACTACATCTGGGTACTGACTCCACTCCCGCACACCAGAAACAAGGAGTCTATCGGGTGGTTCAAGAGTACGAGAGAGTGTTCAGTAAACACCCGTTAGACTTCGGGCGAGTCAAGGGGGTAGAACACCACATCCCCACGGGAGACCATCCTCCTATAAAAGAGAGGTATCGACCCGTACCCCCTGCCCACTACCAACACGCCAAGGGGATGCTTAGAGACATGAAGGAGGCTGGGGTGATCAGGGATAGCTGTAGCCCCTGGGCAGCTCCACTAGTCTTAGTCAGAAAAAAAGACAACACCATGAGGATGTGTGTAGATTACCGGAAAATCAACCGTATCACACACAAGGATGCGTACCCCTTGCCAAGGATAGAGGAGTCATTGGCTGCTTTAAGATCTGCTAACTTCTTCTCTACCTTGGATCTCACTAGCGGGTACTGGCAGGTTCCTGTAGCAGAGGCGGACCGGGAGAAGACCGCATTCACCACCCCGATGGGACTTAGCGAGTTCACCTGCATGCCGTTCGGACTCTGCAACGCACCAGGAACCTTCCAACGACTAATGGAGTGTTGTCTGGGCCACAGAAACTTCGAGACGGTCCTGTTGTACCTGGACGATGTCATCGTATATTCCAAGACGTATGAGGACCACCTGAAACACCTGGCGGAAGTGTTCGAGGCTCTGGCGAGTTACGGCCTAAAGGTGAAACCCTCCAAGTGTCACCTCCTGAAACCAAAGGTGCAGTACCTGGGACACGTGGTGAGCGCTGACGGAGTGGCTCCCGACCCTGATAAGATCACCGCAATTAAGGAATGGCCAAGCCCCTCCAGCGTAAAAGAAGTGCGGCAGTTCCTCGGGTTGGTAGGCTACTACAGAAGGTTTATTCCCGGTTTCACCAAAAAGGCAGCACCTATGCAGAACCTCCTGATAGGCCAGTCCCGGAAGGCCAAGAACCAGAAGCCGCCCTTCAAATGGGAGGAGCTGGAAGAAGAGTCCTTCCGCCAGCTGAAGATGGCCCTCACGGGGGACGAAATCCTGGCGTACCCGGATTATAGCCAGCCCTTTATCCTCTACACCGACGCCAGTAACATCGGGCTAGGAGCCGTACTGTCCCAGATCCAGCAGGGGAAGGAACGAGTAATCGCCTACGCCAGCCGAAAACTGCGACCCACCGAAAGGAACCCCGAGAATTACAGCTCATTTAAGCTAGAGATCCTGGCCGTAGTATGGGCAGTCACCGAGCGCTTTAAGCATTACCTCGCTTCTTCCCGGTTCACCGTGTACACGGATAACAACCCGTTGACACACCTGGACACGGCAAGACTCGGTGCCCTGGAGCAGAGGTGGATGGCCCGTCTGTCCAACTACGAGTTCACAATCAAATACCGGGCCGGACGCTCCAATACCAACGCGGATGCCCTGTCCAGGATGCCCAACCTGCCGGACGAAGGAGAAGATCCGGAGGGACTGGAAGAAGTTGAACTCCCTGCGTTCCACCGTCATGGGACTATCCAGTATTCCCACCGGGTAAGGAGTAAGCAGGCTGTTACGTTGAACCCCTTACCTCACTACAACTGGACGGAAACGCAAGACAGCGACCCTGCCGTCCGACTGGTGAAGGAGATGCTGACTCGCCCGGAGGCTTGCCTTGAACCAGACGCTCCGGAGGAAGCCAAACAACTATGGGCAGAGAAGAGTCGACTGTTCCTTTACAAGGGGAAGTTGTGCCGCAGAATGGTTAACTCCCGGACGCATGAACTACTCTGGCAAGTAGTAGTGCCACAAAGAGACGCAGCCATGGTGATGGAGGCATACCACGACGGAGCTGGACACTTCGGGTGGAAGAAGCTGGAGTTCCTGCTGCGCGAGCGATTCCACTGGGTAGGCATGAGAAGTGGTGCAGAGACTGTGGCCCGTGCAACCTGAGAAGGAAGGACCGCGCCAGCCAGAAGACTCCCCTGCAGTCCATCGTCACCCGGCAACCGTTGGAACTGGTAGCCTTGGATCATGTAAAACTGACCCCAAGCAGAAGTGGCTACGTCTACGCGTTAACCATCGTGGATCATTACTCCCGGTTTCTGGTTGTCGTCCCCGTCAAGGACTTAACGGCTCAAACAGCAGCTAGAGCCTTCCAGCAGCACTTTTGCCGTCCACACGGGTACCCGGACCGAGTGCTGACGGACCAGGGACCTGCCTTTGAAGCGGAGGTCTTCCAGGAATTCTGCAATCTGTATGGCTGCCGGAAGATAAGGACGACACCCTACCATCCGCAAACTAATGGACTTTGTGAGAAAATGAACCAGGTGGTAATGGATCTTCTAAAAACGTTGCCCCTGGAAGAACGCAGTCTGTGGCCTGAGAAGTTGCCCGATCTGGTGGACCTATACAACCACATCCCGGTAGGTTCCACCAACTGTACCCCGGCTTACCTAATGAGGGCAAGACCTGGTAAGTTACCTGTTGACCTGGAAATGGGAGTCCTGACACCCGAGGACACTTCACCAGAAACAGACTGGGACACAGAGAGGCAGCAGCAGTACCGGAGAGTACAGGAGAGCGCGGAGCGAAGTCTCTGTCAGGCTAGGGAAAGACAAGAGAAAACTTACAACCAGTATGCTCCCGCTGTTCCCCTGGTACCCGGAGAGCAGGTCTTGAAGAGGAAGAGACGGCTCCACAAGTTGGACGACCAGTGGGAGAAGGACCCATACACCGTACTGCCCTCAAGCCACGAGAACCCGAAGGTTTGTACCATCAGTAAAGACGGAGGGGAAACCACAGCCATTGTATCCCGGGACCACCTGAAGAAGTGTCCCGAACAACTGAGGAACCCTGAAGAGGAACAAGAAGACCATCGACCCGTAGAGGAAAGGGAAGATATGGTTAGTACTGTGCTCGGGGACTTCCCTCGGTCTTGGACTCAAGTCAATGGTGCAGTTGTGGTACCCGTACTCACCTTCCTCCAACCAGCATCCCAAGCACCTACGGAGCAACAGGTAGAGCTGGAAGAACAGCCGGTCCAGGAGGCAGAAGACTCCACACAAGCAGAACAGGAGGATCAACCCTCTGCTTATAGTGAGCCTGCCGTACCCCTAGTGAGACAAAGAGCCGGTAGACAGCTGCCCAGTTTACCCTTGACAGCTCCTACACCCTGTAGTTCAGGGCCAGACAGTCAGCTCCGTAGGTCCACTAGGGCCACTAGAGGCCAGTTACCCGCACGCTGGAGGATTTGAAGTGTATAAATTGTTTTATTTATGTTTACCTGTGTATTGTTGCTTGTGTATAATTTTGTGTTTCCAGTTACTTTTAGGAATCCTTGGTGGATTACCGGGAATCCTTGTACATAGTTGGAACGTAACCCAGGATGGACTAGAGACTGTTAAGGACTCGGGGTAGGACAGACCCCTACCTGGTTACGTCTCCCTGTTTTGGTGAAATGGACACCTTGCTTTTCTTCAAAACTGCACCCGGTTGCGGGCACGCCGTAACCATCGTTATGTGTTTTCTTATTGTATTATTATTGTTTATATCTTGTTATGTTTTTCTAAAATATGTTTAGTCCCGGAGTACTAAATTTTACTAGGGGGGAATGTGGCACCCCAGGGGTCTGGTTTCCACAGTAATGTAATGTTATGTCTGAGAGCAGGTGGGAGGTCCTTTGGTCAGGGATCCTGTGCATGCCACACCTCCTGCCCAGTCTTGGGAGGGGAAGAACTTCCCCTATGTAAACCCGGGGCTGAAGCAGGGTTAGTCAGTCAAGGAGAGTAGAGACAGAGAAGCAGCATAGGAAGAAACAGCAGAAGCTCAGTGGGAGCAATACTACTACAAGCCAGGGGCTGGCAGCTGCAGAGCTCGCCCTGACTGAGAAGATTTCTTACCGGACCCGGCGTCCGAGGCTGTGGGGACTAACTCTGACCCAGCAGCAGAAGCCGACCGGCAGGGGATTTCAGGTCCTCAGGCCCAGAAACCCGAAGGCACGGTCACACGCGTGGGACCAGCACCGCCATCGTGGAGCGGAAGCCATTAGAAGGCCCCGAGTCACCGGCCATACGGGTGAGCACCACACGGTACACTCAGGGACGTGGGCTACTTATATCCGCTTCTAGCAAGGTAGCCAGAAGAGTACAGTCAGTTTGGGAGGCCTACAACTCCGCCTGGCCAGGGGAGATCCCATCTGCTCAAGGACTGACCAGGCCCCGTTCGCTAGCAAGTACTCCGGGAGGGTCTATCGTTGTTACCAGTAAAGACCCTGAATTACACCGCACCGTCTCTGAGTGGTTCCTGCTACCCCCATCATCCACATCTGCTGCCCTGAGGCCATACCCCTCCCGTTGGGGGTTATACCATCTACGCTGCACCATCCATCCACCGGCCTCAGCGGACTGTCCTGCAGCGGCAGCTCCATAGCTGCATTCAACGGGTGGCGTAGTCGTACACATCTACCGCTGATACATCGCTGCTCAGTTTGACTCCCTGGGCACGGACCGGGTCCCCGCCACGAGACTACAACCCTCAAGCGATCCGGCTCCGGGTAAGCTCCCGCGTGCGCAACGCAGCGCGACACAGGCCCAGGGGCGCGTCATCTATATAATAGATGTAGAGAAGTGGGATGACGGCGGCCTGTGCTGAGCATTGCCCGGCTGATCGGGTGATGACTGATGGGTCACATGAATGAGTTATTACAGCAGAAACCGCACCCGTCCTGATAACTATTCCTGCAAGGAACCGGCCGTCCCTAACCCTGCAGCTACATAATAGAGATGCAAAGAAACAAGGAGAAAGAAAGGATGCAATGACAGGGATCACCAAGGAATAGCAAAAATATAGAATTTTATTAAAGACTAAACATACAAGACATGTTAAAAAAAACAACTAAAAAGCAACAATTGCCCCAATGAATAACAAAACCATTGCAAGGTACTGATATGGTTAATCCTCACATATATATGCCCAACTAGTCACAGAAAATCTCAATATATGACTACAGACTGCCCACCACAATATAATAAAGAGCAAGGCAGCAGCAAAGTATCTATTCACAAAGGCAATAATATCCAAATAAGCCTATAAAAATAGTGCCCATTATATAACCCCACAATGAAACCTGCCGCTGACACAATCGCCCCAAATGTGAAACAATACAATTGGATTGCTAAAAGAGCAAGCTAACGCTGTTAGGTCGGGCAGTAGAAAAAAATGATGTAACTACACCTGAACCATCAGGCAACCTACAGAAATGTGCATGGAGGATGTTGTTTTTACATAAGAGTTATGTATACAGAAAAGCTATATGTCCTATACAGGAAAAGTGTGGGATGAGGAGCTTACAAGACCACTAAAGTAAGACATTCACAAGCTCCTTCTGTATACTCCCTGGTGCCGGGGGTCCGACCCCACTGATCTTACACTGAGAATGTATGGAACTCCTGTAATGTCACCCTTCTTTTCTACAATGTAATCAAGGCATATTTATATGTCTGAACAAGACTTGTATCGACCCATAAAAGAAAAGAGCCCCAGCTCCACCATACTGAATCCCTGCACAGCGACGCTATCAGCCGTGCAGGGACACAACGCAGCTGCCGTCACTTATATAATGGCCGAATGTGCAGGGGAAAGCCACAACGGACCTCATTGTTCTGAAGGCTGCAGCGTATCCGAGCTATATGTGATACTACTCTGACATAGGGAAAGGGACAAAAACCCTTCAAATAGCAGGGAGTGACGTCTGATTAATATTTAGATTTGTATTGAACATAAAACCACAATCTTAGGACCATTACATACATTACCAGACTACTTTATAGATGATCAATTGCCAGCACAAGTTATATTACGCCCAAAATATCTCTGCAGCACCACCAAATTGCTGTATGAAAAATATGAGGAGTTATAGAAGTGTATTATCTGTACAGGTCCATATATCAGCCACTATTATGTGAAATATGTAATAAAATACACTATTATACATTATTAATGTTCTGTCCCTTTAACATTCTGTCACCATGGTAACGACAGTCATACTCAGCCAATAGGATTGCTCGGTTTGAATTTGAAAAAAAAAAAAACCTCCTATGTGGTCAGTTTGTTCCATCTCATCTGAGTGTGAAGACAGACACCTGCGATCAGCGAGAGATTCTAGGTATAAGACGTGATATAATCTAATGGACGGAGCCACATCCCATCACACGCACTCAGCGACCACAACTGACAGGAATCAGCCCATTTACCAGAGGAGAAGTCATTATTCCCCAACACATGATACGCTGAGACACCAGTGGGGGGCGCCACACTCATCACATCTCCCATCTGGAAGGATCCAGCGATCACTTCTAATGGGGGTCACTGCCCTTTTTTGGTGATTGCTGGAGTTTCCCGCGGTCGGACCCCACTGATCTATCAGTCGTCACCGAGCCCAGGGATAAGGGGATGACTTGTTCCATCTGATAATTCCCCTTTAATGAAGCTCAGATACAGAACAGTAAATATCCTACACATTTCCCAATTTGCCCTTTCCCCAGCAGAGCCACCGAATTATTTATAGCCAATGTTTCTAAGACCAAAGAAATATCAGCCAATCCCCAAACCCTCTGCTGACGCCTCCTGAGGTTTTATAGATTTTGGATACATTTCTACAAGAGAAGATATCAGCGGACACCATGGGGATGGAGTATTCTGCCAGCGTTGGACCCGGTAGTATCCATCACTCACTCACCGTTCTCTATACTCTTGTTACATGGCTTTCTGGGGCTTTCATTAAACAGACTCATCTGTGGGGACATTTTCTTTCCTTTAATGCATATACTTGGTGGTAAATATTTTTCTGAGTTTTATTGAAAATTGTGCACAGTTTGCCTCCTGTACCCTCTGTGCTGTACTGTCTATTGCTGGCTGCAGAACTAGTTAACTGAGAATCCATCAGTGAGCTCCTTCTGACAGTCTTAACATACATACGTCCTCTTTGTACGGTGAGGATTGCTCCTAATATCTGGTTGTGTTTTCTGCAGATTACATCAGTCCTGAGGAACAGCTGAGGAGACTGGCATATTGTGTGAAGTTTCTCCCTTCTCCCCTCTACAAGAAGGAGGTCAGTGAGACGACTCAGGGCAACGCTACGGCCTCTTCTATAAGGTAGCTGTGTATTCGGATCTTCCTTGTAGCCTCCTAACTTCATCTCTTCTCTTCCAGCGCCTTATGCCGACCAACCCCATTGCCCAAAGAAGATGCATCGAAGAGTATAAAGCCAGGGAGAAAAGGAAGAGGGAAGAAAGGCGCAAGGAACTAAAAGAACGGCGCAAGTACCTGGATGAAGAGGAAGACGAGGAAGAAGAGAAGGAAGAAGAGGAGAAAGCAGCAAAGAAGATAAAGCTGGACATCATGGATTTAAGACAGAAGACACTAAAAGAACTGTGCGCCTACCTGGATGAAGAGGAAGAAGAGGAAGAAGAGAAAGAAGAGAAAGAAGAGAAAGCAAAGAAGATGAAACTCCACATCAAGATCCCTAGGGGGGAAGTGACGGCCAAAGGCCAGAAAAGAAGACAACCGATCCCAACAACAAGAAGGAAGAAGGAGAACCAGACCAACTTCCGCCAGTACATCAACCGGTATTTGAGAGGAAAGAGGAACATCATGTGGACCATCCTGCTGGAACCTCTCTGCCGATAACATCACATACGGCAATACCGGCTGGTAAGTATCAGACCACCAAATAACAGCAGGATAGTGTAATATAGTGGTAGTGTATCAGTATTAGTGTAATAAGAGTAATAATACTAGTGATAATAGTAAGAAATAAATAAAATAGTAATAAAATAACAGTAGTAATAGTAGTAGGTAGAATAGCAGTGTGATCCAGGGTCCAAGGACTGATCGCCTTTTCTCGGGGTCAAGAAGGAATTTTTCCCCTGTGACACAAATTGGCTGAAGGTGTCCAGGGGTTTTTGCCTTCTTCTGGATCAATACTGTAGTTATAGGGTAGTATTAGTAGTGATAGGAAAGAATAATAATAATGTAAAAATATAGCAGGTTATTAATAATAAGAAGAATATTAAATAGCTATATTTATAAAAATAAAAACATAAATTAAAATAACTCCAGTAGTACAATAAGTAATATATTAATTATACAACTAATAATAACATTATTAGGTTTGATCCAGGGTCCTAGGACTGATCGCCTTTTCTCGGGGTGAAGAAGGAATTTTTCCCCTGTGACACAAATTGGCTGAAGGTGTCCAGGGGTTTTTGCCTTCTTCTGGATCAATACTGTAGTTATAGGGTAGTATTAGTAGTGATAGGAAAGAATAATAATAATGTAAAAATATAGCAGGTTATTAATAATAAGAAGAATATTAAATAGCTATATTTATAAAAATAAAAACATAAATTAAAATAACTCCAGTAGTACAATAAGTAATATATTAATTATACAACTAATAATAACATTATTAGGTTTGATCCAGGGTCCTAGGACTGATCGCCTTTTCTCGGGGTCAAGAAGGAATTTTTCCTCAGTGACACAAATTGGCTGAAGGTGTCCTGGGGTTTTTGCCTTCTTCTGGATCAACACTCTAGGTATAGGGTAGTATTAGTAGTGATAGGAAAGTAGAATAATACTGTAATAAGATAGCAGGATGTTAATAATAGTAAGAATATAAAAATAATTATAGTGTTGTTTTGATTATTTTAAGTAGTTATAGAAAAGTTAGAATAGCAAAGTAATAAGATAGCAGGACATAAATAATATATAATCTATAAAAAGTACAAAAACCTAAATTAAAATACTAATAACTGCAGTAGCAGTACAATTAGTTGTGTAATATTAATAAGAATTATTAATAACTAGTAATAACATTATTAGATTTGATCCAGGGTCCTAGGACTGATCGCCTTTTCTCGGGGTCAAGAAGGAATTTTTCCCCTGTGACACAAATTGGCTGAAGGTGTCCTGGGGTTTTTGCCTTCTTCTGGATCAACACTAAGTATAGGGATTTTAGTAATACCATTATCATAAACACAAGAGTAATAAAAAATTATAAAACTAATTAAAAAATGAATTATAACAGGTACAATTGATTGCATTAGTACAGTAATAATAAACATTAAAAATGGTGGTCCCAGTTAGTAAGTTAGTGTAGTGTTAGTGTAGGGACCCATCTGAAGAGGTCGCCTTGACGGTGGCAGATGGGCTCGCACAATTTGCTCAAAGTGTGCGCTAAGAACCTCATATTTCTATGTACAGGAGATCTAGCAGTAATACCATTCAGGAGATAGGTATTTGTGTACACACATTTTGTTATATACTTTTGCGCCGCACACAGGGCAGGTATACAGGTACAGGATGCTCATATGTAGTGAGAGTGTTGCAGTAATATTATAACTGGGCCTTAAGGGTAAAATGTTGATAACTACAGGTCCTGGAAACACATCAGAAACTAGAACCTGTAAGTAACTGGTTCCCTGCTAGTGATTAATATGTAAAGGGCAGTCTGGTACCAGGACCCGCGTTATAGGACACATTATCATCAGGCAGGTGCAGTCAGGACTCTTACAAGATCTGCGGCAGTCGTGTGGCGGTATAACACAGTCCCGCTCCTGCCTCAGGCGCCAGCAGTGGAGCCAACCCTGATCCTGGCAGCTTAACCCCTTATATGACACAGTCAGTGGCTTTCACAGCATTTAGGCACTTAAGACCGGAGAGGGAGGCGCGATCATGGTGCCGATGAGTTTCTATGGCAGCCGAGATCTAACAATGGACCCCATGACGGCCATCTTACTGCTCTTATTAGTCCCGGCTGAGGAGAGGTCTATGAGGACACCGGTCAGAGTTATGTCGCCTGCTCTGCAGCTATTAGAAATATCTAGGGCTGATTAGTTTGCTATCTGTAAATCGGATCTAGCCCTGCCCCCCCCAGCAGCACTGGGCTACCACTGGTGTGATCAGGGCTATTGGGCTCCTAGATTGGGCAGAGGAGCTCAGTCTTCAGCAGGAGCTGGCTGAGGAGAGCGGAGCGACTTGCATGGGGCTGCTGCACAAGAAGCAGCTCACAAGGTGGAGATTTATCCGGAGACGTGGTACCCGGGCTGTCATCTGCTTTGCAGGCTGCATAGTCGCTGCCTCCTAGGACCCGAACTTCACCCCTAACAGGCACAGCAGAGCTCGGACAGCTGCAAGTGCCGGAGAGTGGCTGATTAGTGACTGCTGTGTCTCCTGCACTCAGATAAGAGCGGTACAGAGCGGGGGCTCAGTAATGGTGAATACGGGAAGTGTCCACCCCTCACATGCCCTATATGTGGCCCCCAGAGGTAAAGTCTTCCCTGTACCCAGCGCCTCCTCCCGCCTTCACTGCTGGCGTGCGCCATTGCTTAGAGGGGATGTCTGAAGATAACAAGTTACATACATAGTAACATAGTTTTTAAGGTTGAAGGAAGACTAAGTCCATCTAGTTCAACCCATAGCCTAACATGTTGATCCAGAGGAAGGCAAAAAAAAACCCTGTGGCAAACACTAAGCTCCACATTGGGGAAAAAAATTCCTTCCCGACTCCATACGACAATCAGACTAGTTCCCTGGATCAACGCCCTATCATGGAATCTAGTTTTTGCAACCTGTAATATTATACTTTTCAAGAAAGGAATCCATGCCCTTCTTAAATTTTATTAGTGAATCACTCATTACAACATCATGAGGCAGAGAGCTCCATAGTCTCACTGCTCTTACAGTAAAGAATCCCCGTCTGTGATTATGATTAAACCTTCTTTCCTCCAGACGTAGAAGATGCCCCCTTGTCCCCGTCTCTGGCCTCAGAGTAAAAAGATCAGTAGAAAGGTCTTTGTACTGTCCCCTCATATACTTGTACATAGTAATAAGATCACCCCTAAGCCTTCGTTTTTCCACAGTAAATAACCCCAAGTGTAATAACCTGTCTTGGTATTGCAGACCCCCCAGTCCTCTAATAACCTTGGTCGCTCTTCTCTGCACCCGCTCTAGTTCAGCTATGTCTTTCTTATACACCGGAGACCAGAACTGTACACAGTATTCTAAGTGTGGTCGCACTAATGACTTGTATAGAGGTAAAATTATCTTCTCCTCATGAGCATCTATGTCTCTTTTAACGCATCCCATTATTTTATTTGCCTTTGCAGCAGCTGCCTGACACTGGCCACTAAACATGAGCTTGTCATCCACCAATACACCCAGGTCTTTTTCAGTGACAGATTTATCCAGTGTTTTACAATTAAGCATATAATTATACATTTTATTTCCTCTGCCCAAGTGCATTACCTTACATTTATCCCCATTAAAGCTCATTTGCCATTTATCAGCCCAAGCTTCTAGTTTACATAGATCCTCCTGTAATATAAAATTGTCCTCCTCTGTATTGATTACCCTGCAGAGTTTAGTGTCATCTGCAAATATTGAAATAGTACTCTGTATGCCCCCTACAAGGTCATTAATAAATATGTTAAAAAGAAGGGGGCCCAATACTGACCCCTGTGGTACCCCACTGTTAAATGAGACCTAGTCTGAGTGTTTTCCATTAATAACCACCCTTTGTTTCCTATCACTGAACCAATTCTTAACCCATATACATATATTTTCCCCTATCCCCATTGTTCTCATTTTATGTATCAACCTTTTGTGCGGAACCGTATCAAAAGCTTTTGAAAAGTCCATATACACAACATCCACTGCATTTCCTTGGTCCAGTCCAGAACTTGCCTCCTCATAAAAATTGATCAGATTAGTCTGACAGGAACGGTCCCTTGTAAACCCATGTTGATATTGGGTCATGAGGCTATTCTTCTTCAGATACTCTATTATAGAATCTCTTAGGAAACCCTCCAGGATTTTTCCCACAGTAGAGGTTAAGCTTACCGGCCTATAATTTCCAAGTTCGGTTTCTGTCCCCTTTTTGAATATTGGCACCACATTTGCTATACGCCAGTCCTGTGGTACAGACCCTGTTATTATGGAATCTTTAAAGATTAAAAATAATGGTCTATCTATGACATTACTTAATTCCTGCAGTACTCGCGGGTGTATCCCATCCGGGCCTGGGGATTTGTCAACTTTAGTTATCACTTATCCACAGGCTCAGTGATCACTTACTGATCGTGGGGTCTGACCACTGCGAACCATCGTCTGATCGGGAAGGAACGGAAAGTCAGGGAACAACTGCAGCTCCATTCATTCTCTATGGGGCTCTGGAAAAAGCCGAGCTCAGCACTTGGATGCCACATAAGGAATAAATGGAGCAGATCCTGGAGTAATAACATGTCCTCCTCAGCTTTCTGTCTGTGTAAGTGGCTCAGCCCTCGTCTCCCCTTCTGTTCCCAACTTCTCTTTTGTTCCCTATGGACTTTCTCTCAGTCCTCTGCAGCCATTATGTGTGTAGACAACTTCAAAAAGAAAAAGTAGCAGAACATCAGTCATCTAATAATCCACGATATTCAGGGGGGAAAACAAAACGGTGATGTTCTTACACAGTCGCCTCCTCTTGAGCTGATGAAGATGTCGGTGGCAGCACATTGCGGTTTGTGTTCTCTGCCTGAATATCGCGGATTATGTGACGTCCTGCAGCTTCTCATCATCCATGTTGGGCTGTTGGACGACGTGTGGACGTGTTAACTCTCGCCTGGACACACTGACTGTCTCATCGGGAGCTGCTTCCACTCGCACACTTACTACCCCGGCGCCGCCGCTGCACAGCAATACCATAGCATCCCTTCCCGGTCCCCGTCTCTCCGCCCCGCCTCGTTTTGGCGGAGATCCCGGTCAGGCACGGGGCTTCACTAACCAGTGCACTCTGCACTTCGAACTTTTGGCACATCAGTTTTCCACCGACTGAGCCAAAGTAGCCTTCATCATGTCCCATCTCACGGGGGAGGCGCTGGCTTGGCTAAATCCTCTATGGGAGAGAGGAGATTCCCTGGTGTCCAACCTGCCAGCCTTTCTCACGGCTTTCCGGAAAGTCTTCGACGAACCAGGACGGAAGACCTCATCCGCCTCATCTCTGCTATGCCTCCGTCAAGGAAGTCTCACCGTGGGCCAATATGCCATACGGTTCCGTACCCTTGCTTCGGAGCTTGCCTGGGATAACGACGCCCTGGTGTCCGTCTTCTGGGAGAGTCTGTCCGGCCGTATTAAAGATGAACTCGCCGGTCGGGACATTCCTACCACTCTCGACGACTTAATAACACTCGCCACCCGGATTGACATCCGGTTCCAGGAGCGCACCAAAGAGGTCACCCGTGAGAGGAGGTTTCCACGCCTTGCCCCTACCTTTCAGAAACCCGTCACTTCCTCCGTTCCTCCTCAGGCGCACTCACCCGAGCCTATGCAGGTCGACCAGACCAAGAGGGTCAAAACCCGTCAAGAATTACGCCGTGCCGAGGGGAGCTGCTTCTACTGTGGCAGTAAGGAGCACCGGATCCGTTCCTGCCCGGAGAGGTCGGGAAACACCTGTGTCTAGGATCGCTCAGAGAGGTCGTCCTAGACAAGAGTAAACCCTCTCCATCTCTGATGCTGTCGGTCTCTATCATCTGCGGGGAGAACAGTTTCTGTGAACTAGCTCAACTTGACTCTGGAGCTGCCGGAAATCTCATTTCTCTATCCCTGGTAGAGAAATACCACATTCCCACCAAACCCCTGGATGTACCCTTATCTGTCGCCTCCGTGGATGGGGGTCTCTTACCGCATCCCATTCAACTCATCACCGAATCCATAACTCTGCAGGTGGGAATGCTGCACTCTGAGAGCATCTTCTTCCATGTTCTGCCTGGACTCTCTCACGCCCTCTTGCTAGGCCTACCTTGGCTCCAGAAACATGCACCCATGCTTGATTGGCAGACCGGAGAAGTCCTTCGCTGGGGAGAGGACTGCCATAAGACTTGTTTAGTTCCCGTTCTTCCTGCCTGTCCTTCTCCTACCCCAGCCAATCTACCTGGCCTACAGGTTCCCTATTGGTCTTATGCGGATGTCTTTAATAAAAGAGAAGCAGAGACATTACCCCCTCATAGACCATACGATTGCCCAATCGACCTGATACCTGGCGCTACTCCTCCCCGTGGGCGTTTTTACCCTTTGTCCGCTGCTGAGACCCGGTCCATGTCTGAATATATTGAGGAGAATCTGGCCCGGGGATTTATCCGGAAATCTACCTCCCCGGCGGGAGCAGGCTTCTTCTTCGTCAAAAAGAAAGACGGCTCACTCCGTCTAGACATTAGAAACGTATCGTCACATTTAATGTCGGAGGTGTAGATCACTTTAAGAGAATTTCCGTCCCGTCCTGTAATGAGCCATGTGAGCTCCTTGTCTGATCAGGATAACAGAGGGGTGGAATGTATTTGTACACATGACAGATTAGTTGTTGGCTTCTCGGGTTTGGGCTTTGGACGCTGTAGGCCTCGTCTTTACAATGTACTGCCTCCTCTCTGTTTACAGCCTGGGAAGACACATGATAAGTTCAGGTAATATGATCTGTAGGAAAAAAATGGGTGAAGCCGGACTGCGGGACTAAGTTTAGATCAAGTGCGTCAGTAACCTTTATCTCACCAAACAGGTCACAGTCGTTCACGTTCATTTCAGATCTCACATGTACAAATACACATGAATGAGCACGGTCATGCACTGTGGACTTGTGGCCTGAGGCCACGGCCCCACTATCAGTAATCAGTCAGTATTTTTTCTCAGGAGTGGGAGCCAAAACCAGGAGTGGGTGATAAATGCAGAATTGGTGACTTGTTTCTATTAGACCGTTTCTCTGATTGTTCCTCACCTGGTTTTGGCTCCCACTCCTGAGAAAAAATACTGACCGAATACTGATAGATAGTGTGGCCAATCATCAGCGTCAGGCCACAGCCCCACTAACAAGTCCACCGGTGCTCATATAAAGCCTTTTCAAAAGGGCCGATACAAAGTGTACCAAGATGGTTGCTTATTGTCGGCAGCACGTCCTGTTTACATGGGCAGATGAGATGACTATAAACAATCCAATCAGGCGATGGATGAGTCTTTTTCTAAATAATACATTGTTCCTGGTTAATAATATTTTTTTAGGACTTGGACCTCCTAAAATTAGGACTTTAAAAATCCTAAATATTTTCACCGTGATAGTGATGCTCATAGTCAGTCTCCTCTCATATGCCACAGCAATTCCAACAGTAAAGCGTTGTCCCATACACAAGAGTACTTCAGCCGAGTGTCTCTGTGTTCTCTATAAGAGAACCGCAGTCCTACATCTTTGGTGATAAGCTATCTCCAGGGAAACAGAAGGATCAATAGTTCAAAATCGGACATGTCGGACACTTTAGAGGTATTCTCATCTCCAAAATCCTATCCCAATATGTAGTAGGTGTAATAATATTAGCAAATACCTACAATTATAAATGTAGGATAGTTCTTCTGACTAGCTATGTCACTTACCCCATGTGCAGGGCATTGCAGTAGCTTAGGTATTCATTGTTACGACCACTAAGCGTAACTATGTGTGGTCGTAACCATGGATGCCTAAGCTACTGCAATGCCTTGCACATGGGGTAAGCAACATTGCTAATCAGAAGGACTATACTACATTTCTAATTGGAGGTATTTGCTAATATTATTATTACACCTACTACATATTGGGATAGGATCTTGGAGATAGGAATACCCCTTTAACTTCCCCAACAATCAGTTGTCTGGGCCCCCATACACATTTGAGTTTCAGCTGAATCTGTCAATATCGGTGGGATAGGTCAACATTAGTCTAATATGTATGGTGGGCCTTCAGTTAGATATTTTGGTTCTAATACAGCTAAATATACCAGTAGAGTTTATACAATGGGCTCTGTGCTGCTTTATAATGGTCACCCCAGAGTTTGAAGCCCCCATAGATCCCAGTATACCACACAATAGAACATTTGCTGCATTTTACAACAGTTTGGCTTTTGTAGATCCTTATTTCCATAAAGAATGGATGCAGCCAAATATCCCAGAATACTAAGAATTATTTAGGAATGGTTCCTTGAATAGTCAGGTATTTTCTTTTTTTCCTCGATGTCCTGGAAAGAGGTGAAGGCTCAGCAGGAGAAGCTCCGAGATGATCATTCCATCATAATGTGTCATTGTCGAGTCTTCAGATGTGGTCCTCTCCCCGCGTGGGGTTTTCCTTTTAGGAGGAAGCTTTATATTTACCACGTCAGTGTTATGCATTGTTACTTATTTTTATGTTATGTGAATGTTTTATACACGAGAACATTGACCACTGAGCCTTTATTATAGAATTCTCGGTAAAGCTACTAAATATAGCCTAATGATTGTTATAGCAGAAGATGGAGTCCCTCAAGTTTAAAGGCCCCATCTATGCTATATAAGTCTGACAGTTATTTTAGGTAAAAAAACAGCAAGCTGAAATGTTCCTTCTTGTATCAATAGCGTGTCCTTGCTAAAAAGATAACGTGATTCTCCCTGGCCAGATGTTTCTTCTTGTAGTAATAATGTGTTCTTGCAGAAAGATGAAATGACCTTGCTAACTAGATAAGTCTAATTAAATATTTTAAAGCATACAGAAACTAGTTTTTTTCACTTGTTCAGCTAAACTGTATAATCGAACCATATATGGCAAATCCGTTTCCTGCCTTTAGGGTGTATATTAGCCCTGTGTTTTGTAATAAAGTTTTTAGAGTATGTTTAGACACAAACATCCTGTCCTGTGTCTTCATTCTCTCCGAGCTCGTAATCCAAAGGATAGAAGACCCAAAATTCAGTGACGACAGCTGGCGCCTCGAACAGGGACCTTGAGTTAATCTACCCAAGGGTGCTCGACCGGTCCGAGACGTGGGACGAGTGAAGCTCTCTGTTGGTGATATATACAGTGCTGAGGTAAGAATAACTGTTATATTCTACCTAATTATATCACTGCATAGAAGAGACTCCCTCACCCCCGAGCGGTCGGCTCCCCAGGTAATTCAACAGATTGTTGTCTGGCTCAGGTCCCTTTGAACCAGTAGAATCCCTCAGATAAATTGACAGTCCTGCCTTCTATCCTTTGGAGAATTTAATGAAAGTATGGATCCGATGATTGTGTTGTGGATGTGTCCCGGGATTGATGTTTTTGGTCTGTTTTTCTGGTTGGCGTATAAGTCCTAGAGAGGCTAGTAGTGGAATGGTTCAGAAACCTTTGTGGCCCATTGTCTAAGTGACTGAGGAGTCTCTTCTAGGTGAGGAGAACCGAAAAAAATGGAGAACCGAAAAAAATGGGGAACCAAAATGCCAAGGAAGGCATTATAGCCAAAGACTTAGTGGTACGCAGAGAAGGGAAACAGGCACTGATTGGAATTGACAAAATATTGTGTAAAGCGGGAATGAATGAGAATGGAGAGATGAATGGAGAGAAATGGAAATCCTTCTTTAACTCCTATCATGGATGGTTGAAAGATAAGGGTCTGTTGAAGACAGTAGATGTATGGATGAATGCATGCGCTTATTTTGAAGGAAAGATTGAAGAATTAGGAGACGGACGTTACAGACTGACAAAAACTGGAATGACAGATTTTCCTCCCTGTCCGCTCCCGACGTCACCCCCACCCCAGTACCAGAATTCCCAGGAACCTAAATGTTGGGTTTGCCCCAGATGTGGACAACAGAACCCCTTGACAGTAGACATCTGTGTGGCATGTGGAGGACCGAGACCCCACCCAGCTAGTCTATTCCCAATGAGGACGGTAGTTGTGCCAGGAGCACCAGCAGCAGCAGGGGGGGATGCAGTGGTTCCAGGTCAGGAAGCTCGTACAATGTTAATGTATAGACCATGGAGTCCTTCAGAGCAGTTGGCACTGATCTCCCAGCTGCCAGATCCGTCCCAGTCCCCTATGGGTTTTGCTAGAATGATCACCACCATACAGGATACGTATCATGCCACTAGAATAGTGCAGGGGGTAATTAAGGGAAAATTGGCAGATGAAGCCCGCTATGATAGGTTGATAGATGAGACAAAAAAACAGTATGCCAATAGGACCGGACCCGTAGATGCAGAATCTAATGATGCAGCAGCTGGAGTCCTATTCGCAGCAGCGTTGGTAAAAGCATGTCAAGACAGGCAAGCAGAAAAGCAAGTTACACTAGAAGATAGAGTGCAGGGAAAGGAGGAAGATCCTAAGGATTATTTCTATGCACTAAAGAAAACCTGGTCAGAAATGGGGTTCAACCCCGGGAATAAGACTAGTGAGAGGGTATTAGCAAGTGCTTTCATGAATGGACTAAAGAAAGAGATTGCAGAGAAGGTAAAAGCAAGTAGACCGGACTGGAGATCAGTGAAGGCAGAAGATTTAGCTAGAATAGCTCAGGGGGCACAGCATGACATAGCGCAGGCAAAAAGAGCTGCCAGAATACATATAGTAGAGACGACCCCCAGAAACAACAGAGGCAGAGGACAGACTGAAGGAGAAGGACAGAGACTATGTGTCACGGGTGTGTTGCCACGAAGATCGTCACGAGTACACAGCCTGACTTCTCGCAGCTGACTTGTTGGTGCTTTGTGTCTCTCGGCAGTGAGGGAGTTAATTCTCTCTCTCTCTGGGCTAGATGAGGTCCAGCCTCGCCCAGCTGCAATCAATACTTCTGTAGTGAGACTCCTTCATATACCTGCTGTTCTGTTTGGGAGGTGTCGGTGAAAGCATTTCATTCAGACTGACAGAGCGGATCGTGGTGTTTGGAGTTGCTGAGATAAGTGTATTTGGAAGTGTTTTTCCCTTTCCTCACTTTATCATTTATCTCCTTTCCCGTTGGTTTTCCCTCTGTTGTAGTTGAGTAGTTGTTTGTATGCAAGGTGGTTTTGGTTTTTCCCTTGTACTGTCTCGTTCGTCTAAGTATTGTGTTTGGGCATATTATGTCTTGTTCCCTTTGGTTGTGATCGGGGTCCTTCTCAGGACTAGATTACTGTGGTGCAGGGATCTTCAGGAGGTAGGGGTTACGCTGGCGGCCTGGACCTCTGTACCTTTAACAGTACCTCCAGGTTGAGGGATTAGTCAGGGCCCCAGCTTAGGGTCAGCTTAGGCCCCCTACCTCCAGTATACGGAGACAGCGTGACATTTTCACCGACCCAACTTAGTTTTTCTCCAGCTACCATGGATCCAGTAGCCGGTCTAGCTCGGCAATTGCAGAGTTTGTCCATGGAGCTGGCGGACGTTAGGTCCAAGGTTTGGCATCCTCAGGAGCAAGCCGGACCAGAACCTAAAGTAGCCCTCCCTGATAGGTTCACTGGGGGGCGGGACAAGTTTTTTGTTTTCCGGGAGGCATGCAAATTGTACTTTCGGCTGCGGCCTCGGTCATCGGGGAGTGAAGAACAAAGGGTGGGAATTGTCATCTCGCTCCTACAAGGGGACCCACAATCCTGGGCGTTCTCTCTTCCCCCGGGTTCCCCGGCTCTCCAGTCAGTGGATAGGTTTTTCGCTGCTCTGGGACTCGTATATGATGACCCAGATCGGATCTCCCTTGCTGAGTCTAAGTTACGTAGGATCCAGCAGGGAGATCGTCCGGCGGAGGAATTCTGTTCGGAGTTCCGTAGGTGGGCCACGGACACCCAGTGGAATGACCCGGCTCTTAGGAGCCAGTTTTGTCATGGTTTATCCGACAAATTACAGGATGTGTTGGCACAGTATGACTCTCCCGTGTCACTGGAAGCCGCTATGGCCCTTGCTATTCGCGTGGACAGACGGCTTCGGGAGAGGTGCGGGATAATTCTACCCCCTGTGATGACTCCACCTCCTACAAGGTCCCCTCATATGGTGGTTCCCCTGGTCAGTCCAGAGGAGCCTATGCAATTAGGAGGGACATCATTTCGGGGGAGGGGACCGGTGGTGCGCCATAAGGCAGGAAGGTGTTTCTTCTGCGGGAGAAAGGGACATTTTATTGGGGGGTGTCCATCCCGTCCCTTGCAGAGTGAAGAGTCGTCGGAAAACTGTTAATCCCAGGTTGTGTGGTGGACGGCAATCTGGGAGTAGGTATTTCGTCCCTAGGTTCGTCTCAGTTTCTCGTACCGGCGGAGGTGGTGGTGGGTACGAGAACTGAGAGGATATCTGTTCTTCTGGATAGTGGGGCCGGGGCTAATCTGGTTGATGCTCGGTTTGCCCGGGTCCAAGGTATGCGGTTGAGTGAGTTGGCTAAACCCATCCCCATATTCTCGATCGATGCCAGGCCTCTCGGTCAGGGAAGTTTTTTGCAAGCTGTGCATGACGTAAAACTTCAAGTGGGGGCAATACATAAAGAACTGTTGTCTTGCTACGTGTTGGAGGGTCTTCCCACTCCTATTGTGTTGGGCCTTCCTTGGTTAGCTAAGCATAACCCGGTTATTAATTGGCAAACCAGGGAGATAAGCCAATGGAGTAAATTCTGTAATAAAAACTGCATGAACACGGTCATTGGTGCGGTTACTCCTTGGGTCTTACCTCCATTTCTGGCGGACTTTGAGGATGTTTTCTCGGAGAAAGGGTGTCAGGAACTACCTCCTCATCGCGTGTATGACTGTTCTGTAAAACTGCTCCCTGAGGCCAAGTTACCTAAAGCTAGGTTGTATAACCTTTCTGGTCCTGAGAGGCAGGCCATGAAGGATTATATCTCAGAAAGTCTGGCTAAGGGGCATATTAGACCTTCATCTTCACCGGTGGCTGCGGGGTTCTTCTTTGTTAAGAAGAAAGATGGAGGCCTACGCCCTTGCCTGGATTTCCGTGAACTTAATCGGATTACGGTCCGAGATCCGTATCCGCTCCCACTTATTCCCGATCTCTTTAATCAGATCGTGGGCGCCAAATGGTTCTCTAAGTTGGATCTCAGGGGGGCGTACAATCTGATTAGGATGAAAGAGGGGGATGAGTGGAAGACGGCGTTTAACACTCCGGAGGGGCATTATGAGAACCTTGTCATGCCATTCGGTCTGACTAATGCCCCGGCGGTGTTTCAACACTTTGTTAATGACATCTTTCGCCGCCTGGTGGGACAGTTTGTTGTCATATATCTGGATGATATCTTAATTTACTCGCCGGATCTGGTGTCTCATCAGGAGCACGTTAGGCAGGTGTTACAGATCTTGCGGGATAATAAACTGTATGCCAAGTGGGAAAAGTGTGTGTTCGCCGTACAGGAACTCCAGTTTTTAGGCTTCCTGGTTTCAGCGTCCGGTTTTCGTATGGACCCTGGGAAAGTGCGGGCAGTTCTTGAGTGGGATCGGCCAGAGAACCTTAAGGCACTACAACGTTTCCTGGGGTTTGCTAATTATTACCGGAAGTTCATTCGTAATTTCTCGTCCATGGTTAAGCCTCTCACAGACATGACTAAAAAGGGGACGGATTTTTCTAGGTGGTCTGACAAGGCTTGTCAAGCATTCTCCTCTTTGAAAAAATGTTTTGCCTCGGCGCCCATACTCATTCAACCTGATGCGTCTCAGCCATTCATTGTAGAGGTAGACGCTTCCGAGGTAGGGGTGGGAGCAGTATTGTCACAGGGTTCGTCCCCTGGTAAGTGGCATCCGTGCGCCTTTTTCTCTAAAAAATTGTCGTCCGCTGAGAGGAATTACGATGTCGGCAATAGGGAACTCTTGGCCATTAAGTTAGCTTTTGAGGAGTGGCGCCATTTTTTGGAGGGGGCAGTTCATCCGGTCACCGTCATCACCGATCACAAGAACCTGCTATATCTGGAGTCCGCGAAACGTCTGAATCCCAGACAAGCTAGGTGGTCATTGTTTTTTACCAGGTTTAATTTTGTCGTTACATATCGTCCTGGGTCAAAAAATGTAAAGGCGGATGCCTTATCTCGTAGTTTCCCGGGGGCCGGGAATACGGACGACCCGATTCCTATCCTTCAGGAGGGGGTGGTGGTTTCGGCAGTATGCTCTGAGCTGGAGGAGGAGGTATTGGAGGCTCAGGGGGACGCCCCTGTTGGACCTCCAGGGAGACTGTTTGTTCCAGATCAGTTGCGACAAAAGGTGATCGAGGCACACCATAACTCTGTTTTTGCAGGACACCCGGGGAGTAAAGCAACTGTGGATCTCCTCTCGCGTCGGTTTTGGTGGCCTAACTTACATAAGGAGGTGGTAACTTTTGTCGCGTCCTGTGGGGTTTGTGCGCGCTCTAAGACCTCACATACCCGTCCGTCTGGGGCCCTCTTACCTTTGAAGATCCCGGAGCGTCCTTGGACTCATCTGTCTATGGACTTTATTACGGACCTCCCTCCGTCTTCGGGTAAAACGGTCATACTCGTTGTAGTGGACAGGTTCAGCAAGATGGCACATTTTATCGCTCTTCCGGCTCTCCCTAATGCTAAAACTCTTGCGCAGGTGTTCATTGGGGAGATTGTGAGGCTTCACGGGGTACCCCCCGAGGTGGTGTCTGATCGGGGGTCTCAGTTTGTGTCTAAGTTCTGGAAGGCGTTTTGTGCACGGCGGGGGATGCAGTTGTCATTCTCTTCGGCTTTTCATCCTCAGACCAATGGTCAGACGGAACGTATGAACCAGAGCTTGGAGACATATCTCCGGTGTTTTGTGTCAGAGAACCAGGAGGACTGGGCTTCTTTCTTACCTCTGGCAGAGTTTGCTCTTAATAATAGGCGGAGCGAGTCCACTGGTAAGTCCCCGTTTTTTGGGGCATATGGTTTTCACCCCCAGTTTTGTACTTTCAGTAGGGGGGGCTCTTCGGGGGTTCCTGAGGAGGAACGATTTTCCTCATCACTCGCTTCAGTATGGAGAGGGGTGCTGAAGAATCTGAATACTATGGGGAACCGATACAAACGTATGGCTGATAGGAGGAGAGTGTCTGGTCCGGACCTAAGTGTGAACGATCGGGTATGGTTGTCTACCAGGAATATTAAACTTAAGGTTCCCTCCGGAAATTGGGTCCCAGGTTCATTGGGCCGTACAGAATTAGTTCTATTATTAATCCGGTGGCATTCCGTCTTGATCTCCCCCCTACGTTTAAAATTCACAACGTGTTTCACAGATCATTGCTGAAGAGGTATGTGTCGCCGGTGGTACTGTCACCTTTACCTCCCCCTCCAGTGGTTGTCAATGGTAACTTGGAGTTCCAGGTATCGAGGGTCATTGATTCACGCTTTAATCGCCGGTCCCTTCAGTACCTGGTTCATTGGAAGGGGTATGGTCCTGAGGAGAGGATGTGGGTTCCTGCGTCGGATATTAACGCAGACCGATTAGTTCGGGCCTTCCACACGACTCACCCGGATAAACCTGGCCCTGAGGGTCCGGAGGCCCCTCGTAGAAGGGGGGGTACTGTCACGGGTGTGTTGCCACGAAGATCGTCACGAGTACACAGCCTGACTTCTCGCAGCTGACTTGTTGGTGCTTTGTGTCTCTCGGCAGTGAGGGAGTTAATTCTCTCTCTCTCTGGGCTAGATGAGGTCCAGCCTCGCCCAGCTGCAATCAATACTTCTGTAGTGAGACTCCTTCATATACCTGCTGGTCTGTTTGGGAGGTGTCGGTGAAAGCATTTCATTCAGACTGACAGAGCGGATCGTGGTGTTTGGAGTTGCTGAGATAAGTGTATTTGGAAGTGTTTTTCCCTTTCCTCGCTTTATCATTTATCTCCTTTCCCGTTGGTTTTCCCTCTGTTGTAGTTGAGTAGTTGTTTGTATGCAAGGTGGTTTTGGTTTTTCCCTTGTACTGT
This sequence comes from Phyllobates terribilis, assembly GCF_046119375.1. Taxonomy (NCBI): domain Eukaryota; kingdom Metazoa; phylum Chordata; class Amphibia; order Anura; family Dendrobatidae; genus Phyllobates; species Phyllobates terribilis. Next base: position 1,187,612 of record NW_027363139.1, read on the forward strand.
CTCGTTCGTCTAAGTATTGTGTTTGGGCATATTATGTCTTGTTCCCTTTGGTTGTGATCGGGGTCCTTCTCAGGACTAGATTACTGTGGTGCAGGGATCTTCAGGAGGTAGGGGTTACGCTGGCGGCCTGGACCTCTGTACCTTTAACAGTACCTCCAGGTTGAGGGATTAGTCAGGGCCCCAGCTTAGGGTCAGCTTAGGCCCCCTACCTCCAGTATACGGAGACAGCGTGACACTATGTTACGGATGTAAAAAGCCAGGACATTTTAGAAAGAACTGTAGGACCAACCCGTATCCAAATGCTCAGAGTACGGGTCCTCCAGCCGACCAAACAACGCCCCCATAGGATGAGGGAAGCTTGCACATGAACCCCCTCATCTCCTTACCCCCAACTCCCAGTTGTATAGTGCAGGTGAACCTACCAGGGGGACATGAAATCGATTTCCAAGTAGATACGGGGGCCGACAATTCAGTAATTACGCAAGGTGATTGGCCATATACTGACACTGATTTTTCACATCATGTCATTGCCACCCCCTTCAATTCCCCGTCTGTCCTGCTTCCTGTCACTAAAAGAATTCCCCTGCAAATTCAAGGAGCTACTGTACATAGCCAGCTCATGGTATCGCCCCGAGGCCAATGTAACCTTTTGGGAAATGATGTGTTGTCCCAATTACAAGCACATATTGAGTATCATCCCGATGGCACTGTCACCATGACCCCAGGTTTAAAACCAAGTACCCTTTGCAAAATTATGTCACTAGATATTGCCAGCATAGAAGAGACAAATGAGTTTCCCCCGATATTGGAGCAGGCTGTACCACATGATTTTTGGGCCTCAGGCAAAACAGATGTTGGTAGGTTAAGAGTTCAACCAGTAATGGTGAAATTAAAACCAGGAGCCATCTTGCCTCAACAGAAGCAGTATCCCCTTAGCTCGGCTCAGGAGAATGCCATAGCCCAGCAGGTCCAAAAATTACTACAGAGAGGAGTCCTAGTCAAAACCCAGTCCCCTTGCAACACTCCCCTGTTCCCAGTAAAGAAAAAGAGCGTGCCAGGACAACCAGCCGCATATAGAATGGTCCATGACCTCCGGTTGGTTAACAAAGCCACAGAACTTCTAACACCAGTTGTGCCCAACCCGCATACTCTTCTGTCACAGATACCTTCTAATTCTCTTTGCTTTTCAGTGGTTTATTTGGCAAATGCATTTTTCAGTGTACCATTACATCCTGACTGCCAGTACCTGTTTGCTTTCACATTCCAGGGTAGTCAATATACATGGACAGTGTTGCCACAGGGTGCCCAGAATTCACCCACAATGTACACTGCAAGCCTGCAGGAAATACTGGAGGGATGGTCTGAACCACATATCGTTGTTCTGCAATATGTCGATGACCTGCTCATTTGTGCCCCCTCCAGGAAACAATGTCATAGTGCAACTATATCGCTTATGTTGTTTCTCTATCACGCTGGCTGCAAGGCATCGAAAGATAAGCTTCAGTTTTGTAAATCTTCAGTCACCTTTTTGGGACATTGCATTACACCAGGAGCTCGTCATTTAACAAATGCACGCAAACAAGCAGTACAGGCATTCACCGTCCCCATTAATGTTGCAGCCCTCAGAACTTTTCTTGGACTTGTTTCCTATTGCAGACAGTAGATTCATGCCATCTCTGTTTTAATGCAGCCCCTCTATGACTGTCTTACCCCAACACCTTTTGTACTAACATCAGAGGCAATAGACTGTTTTTATTCTCTCAAGAACCGTATTTTGGCCGCTCCAGCTTTGGGTACCCCTAATTATGAGCTCCCATTTACTCTGTACCTTCATGAACAAGCTGGACATGCAGCAGGAGTTTTAACTCAAACACACGGTGATAATCAGAGACCTGTTGCCTACTTTCGTGGCAGATTGGATGCGGTAGCCAGAGGTGCACCATCCTGTGTACGTGCTCTGCATGCTGTTGGACTATTACTCCATAAATCCGCAGACATTGTTCTTGACCACCCACTCACCGTTCTAACACCTCATGATGTCTACACTATATTGAATCAAGTGCAACCCGCTCACCTCTCAGCAGCACGTCATCTCAGGTTACAATGTGCACTGTTAATGCCTCCCAATGTTTCTTTACAGAGGTGTACTACCCTGAATCCAGCAACTTTGTTACCTCTCTCGGATCTAAAGGAGGAGTCAGGTACTGTGCTTTTTAAGGAAGATCCAAGAGAGGAAGTTCCTCATGACTGTGTACAAATGATGGCACAAGAAACGGCAGGTTTACCTACTGGATTTGAACATGAATTACAAAATGCAGATTTTGAATTTTTTGTAGATGGATCCCGTCATCAGGACGATTCAGGTACCTTCCATACTGGATATGCAGTTGTCTCCCTCAATGCAGTAATCAAGGCAGAACCAATGCTCCCACACCAGTCGGCTCAAGAAGCTGAACTTAGGGCCCTAACCGAGGCCTGTAAACTAGCGGAAGGTAGTATTGTTAACATTTACACAGATTCTAGGTACGCATTCGGTATATCGCATGATTTTGGTCCAATATGGAAGTCAAGAGGTTTCCTGACGGCAGCAGGACACCCCATTAAGAATGCTGATGCGGTCCAGCAGTTAATTGATGCGCTACAACTACCTAAACAAGTAGCTGTCATAAAGGTAAGAGCACATACCAGACGCACCGACCAGGTAAGCAGAGGAAATGCGATGGCAGATGCAGCGGCAAAAACAGCAGCCTGTAAGCCGCAACAAGGGTCAACAGTACGTCAGTTAAGTGCCCCTAAAAACCCCTTTGTGTCGGAGGACATCTTATCCCAAATGCAGGCTCAGGCTCAAAAGGAGGAGGTTGATAAGTGGTTAAAGGAAGGTGCATGCCTGAATGAAGCAAATGGGGTATGGGGGAAAGGGACACGACGATGACTTCCAAGGGCACTGTACCCAGCAGCTGCCCAGATACTACATGGGCCGACACACCAATCTAAAACGGGTGTGATGAGTGTGATGCAGAAACATTGGGTGGCACCAGGATTCTCCACCTGTATTGAAAACCTGGTACAAGGGTGCATGATATGTGCTACATATAATCAGGGTAGAGTAGTTAAAACACCACCCAAACACACCCCCCGGCCCCTCTATCCATTCGAGAGACTGCAAATTGATTATATTCAGCTGCCAAAGTCAGGATCATGGGAATATGTGTTGGTTTGTATTGATTTGTTCTCAGGATGGCCAGAGGCTTTCCCGATTGCCAAAGCCACGGCTGCGGCAACCGCAAAGAAACTGCTTGCGGAGGTGGTCTGCAGGTATGGGGTACCAGAGGTAATTGAGAGTGACAGAGGTACACACTTCACAGGTGAAATAATGAATGAAGTCATGTCAGCTCTAGGAATTCAACAAGCATTCCATACCCCATATCACCCACAAAGTAGTGGTAAAGTGGAAAGACTGAATGGGACATTGAAATTAAAAATTCAGAAAGCCATGGCTGAGACAGGAAAACCATGGCCGGACTGTTTACCACTTGCTCTGTTTTCAGTAAGATACACGCCTAATAGAAAGACTGGACTCTCTCCATATGAGATATTGTTTGGCAACGTACCCAGCCTAGGGTGTTTCTATCCGCAAGCATTAGAAATGAACAACCATGTGCTAAGTTCCTATGTGAGGACTTTACACAAAAAGATTAAGCAAGTACATGATAATGTCTTCAGTTCTCTTCCAGATCCAGATCAAGACTCTAGCAGCCATACGCTGCAACCTGGAGACTGGGTGGTTATAAAAAGACACGTGAGGAAAAGCCTAGATCCACGGTTTGATGGACCCTTTCAAGTTCTGCTGACCACAAGCACAGCCGTTAAGTTAGAGGGAAAAGAGACCTGGATCCACGCGTCCCATTGCAAAAAGATACTAGGAGAACCAGCGGACAAAGACTGATGACATTGTTTATACTTACCTGCATCCTTGCGACCACAGGTGCATGGACTAGGTTAGGCACCATGGATGGAGACGACAATAGATTCATTAGACACCATCTTGCTCTAATCGATGGACTAAAGGAGCAAAACCAGACCATTGCTAATTGTTGGATATGTACACATGCCCCGGTGACGTCCACTAGCATACCCTTTCTCGCTGTCCCAGTCTCATGGGAAGAGATAAACTTTTGAGTGAACTGTTCAGATACTTTGGCCAATAATTCCACACAGAGATTTTCCTTTCTAAATCCCGCAAATTGGTTTAAAGGTATTGGTGGGTGGTTGGCTGGTATAGTACAAGCTATTTTACAGGTTTTGCTAATGTGTCTTGCGGTTTATTTGGTTTTTAAGCTTTTTTTAATGTGTATTCAGCGTTGTACTAAAAGAAAACATAGAAATTCGTATTGATAAATGAAGGAACAAAAGGATGGAATGTTATAGCAGAAGATGGAGTCCCTCAAGTTTAAAGGCCCCATCTATGCTATATAAGTCTGACAGTTATTTTAGGTAAAAAAACAGCAAGCTGAAATGTTCCTTCTTGTATCAATAGCGTGTCCTTGCTAAAAAGATAACGTGATTCTCCCTGGCCAGATGTTTCTTCTTGTAGCAATAATGTGTTCTTGCAGAAAGATGAAATGACCTTGCTAACTAGATAAGTCTAATTAAATATTTTAAAGCATACAGAAACTAGTTTTTTTCGCTTGTTCAGCTAAACTGTATAATCGAACCATATATGGCAAATCCGTTTCCTGCCTTTAGGGTGTATATTAGCCCTGTGTTTTGTAATAAAGTTTTTAGAGTATGTTTAGACACAAACATCCTGTCCTGTGTCTTCATTCTCTCCGAGCTCGTAATCCAAAGGATAGAAGACCCAAAATTCAGTGACATGATAATATACAATCATGTTTGTTGTACTTGCGGAATTTTATTCTAGTGGTTTCCTGCTTCCTGACTAATTGTGATTTAGATTAAATACTATCTGACCACGGTCACTTGTGAGGTCCGAGTACTATCTACGTCTTATACGAGTGTTGATCATGTTAAGGAATATATCAGCTAGAAATTTCTGTAATTATTAAAACCAGACATTTATATTCTTTTTTATCAATAGGTTTTTAATTTCTGATTGTCAAGATTTTTCTAATTGTATTCTCTCTAAATGATCAGGCGGCAATATTACCTGAGCTGATAAGCCTTACAGTGGATATATGGACCACTTTAGACTGTGGATGTTCACTGGGTTATAGGCATGCTCTCTGACCTGTGCAGAGGTCATTGTGCAGAGAGGGGGGAGAAGGTCAGCTGAGACCATCGCCTTTTGTGAATGGTGGATCCTGTATTATCTATATGACAAGATGTTACCTTTTATTTTAATCCTGTCTGTGATGATAATAAGATGGCTGCTGAGAATCTCTACAGAACAGGCAGGGTAAGCCAATGCTGAGACTTAATATGCATTTACACTGAAAGATTATAAACGAGAGCTGCTGAGAAGTGGAGTGTAAATAGGCTATAGGGTAAAACGAGAAAAAGACGGATTTTGGTAAGACCTTACCTGTAAAATCCTTTTCAGCGAAGGAAGGAAGGGAGACACAGATCCATTACTAGTGGGGGTAGGCGGAGCCCCACAGGATAGTTCACCTCAGATTTAGAAAAAGTGACAACCGGCCCCTCCAACTTAGGCTCCTCCTACTCCCATGTTCTCCAGTCCGTACACAAGCTAAGGAAGAGCAGACAACACCAGGGGAACAACACAACCCCTTCTGAAAATTCATAAATGTGAGAGAACAGGTTATGTATATAACAGCATGAAAACACACAGTCCCAGGCACTACTTACTGGACCTGACAACTGCGATGAGCTGGCAATGCTGGAACAGAGCCCTAGTGCGCCAACCCCAGACCAGATGACCGCCATCAGGAGGGAGTCGCGCCGCATCTAGAAAAACCATAATACACTTCTGCCATGGGAGGGTGCTGTGTCTCCCTTCCTTCCTTCGCTGAAAAGGATTTTACAGGTAAGGTCTTACCAAAATCCGTCTTTCAGCAGCAGAAGGGAAGGAAGGGAGACACAGATCCATTACTAGTGGGAAGTCCCAAAGCAGTCCAAAACTCAAGGGTGGGAAACAGTGGCAGGATCGCCAACACCCCAACAACTTAGGCAAGTGCGCAACAAGCGCCGAACAAAAAATAAAGAGATAACCTAAACCACTGCCGCCTGCAGGACCCTGCGTCCCAAGGCCGCATTGGCGGAAGCACTCACGTTCACTTTATAAAATTTAGTAAAAGTGTGAACGGAGCACCAGGTAGCCGCCCGGCAGAGCTGCGCTGCCGAAGCCCCCTGACGAAAAGCCCACGACGAACCAACAGCTCTCGTGGAATGAGCTTGAACCTTAACCGGACAAGGCTCGCCCTTGAGCCGGTACGCCTCCAGGATAGCCGAACATATCCACCGAGCTATAGTGTCCTTGGAAGCCCGCTGACCACGGCGACGACCAGCAGGAATCACAAACAGAGAATCCGATTTTCGAAACCCTTGCGTGATTGAAAGATAGAACTTCAATGCCCGCACCAAATCAAACGAGTGCAAGGCCCGCTCCTTCAGACTCTTTGGTTTCGGACAGAGGGAAGGCAACAGGATGTCCTGATTGAGGTGGAAAACGCGACACCACTTTAGGTAAAAAATCTCCACGGGTACGAAGCGCCACACGATCCGGGTGGAATTCCAAAAAAGGGGGCGAGCAAGACAGTGCCGCCAACTCCGAAACCCTTCTTAAAGAGGTGACCGCCACCAGGAAGGCCACCTTCCAAGAAAGCAAGTAAAGCGTAGCTGAATCCATAGGCTCAAACGGCCCATGCTGAAGAGCCTCCAAAACTAAATTGAGCCGCCAAGGAGCCACAACCGCCCTCCGAGGCGGAAACTTATGTGCAACCCCGCGAAAAAATGAACGCACATCCCTGCGTGAGGCAATAGCCTTCCGAAAAAGCCCGGATAGTGCAGAGACCTGACCCCGCAAGGTACTAACTGCTAGACCCTTGACCAGACCACATTGCAGAAAGGCCAAGAAGTTGGGAATGGAAAAAACCCTCGGGTTCCTTGACGATCCAGAACACCATGAATAGAAGGCCTCCCAAGTTCTGTGATAAATACTAGTCGTAGCTGGACCTCTGGCCGCCCGCAAGGTGGCAATGACCTCGGACGAAAACCCACGACGGGTCAAGATTTCGGTCTCAAGAGCCACGCCGTCAAACGAAGTGACTTCAGGTCCGGATGACGAATGGGCCCTTGAGTTAACAGGTCCGGGCGAAGAGGCAGTGGAAACGGAGGCGCTGCCAGAAGAGACACCAGCGTTGAATACCACACCCTCCGCGGCCAATCCGGCGCCACCAAAATCGCCGATACTCGTTCGAGATTGATCCGCCTGATCACCAGAGGAAGTAAGGATACCGGCAGAAACACATAGATCAGCTCGAACTGGTCCCACGGGGCCACTAGAGCATCTACCGCCACAGCCTCCGGGTCCCTGTACCTGAACATGATTGTCGGAATCTTGGAGTTCAGCCTGGATGCCATCAAGTCCACTTGGGGAGTCCCCCAACGGGAGCACAGCAGAGTAAAAACCTCCGGATGAAGACTCTATTCTCCGGGATCTACCCGCTCGCGACTGAGGAAGTCCGCCGAGATATTCAGCACACCCGGGATGTGAAACGCGGAGATGACTGGAACCCTGAACTCGGCCCAAAGCAGGATCCGAGAGACCTCCATCATGAGTCTGGAACTCCTCGTCCCGCCCTGATGGTTGATATACGCGACAGCTGTCGCATTGTCCGTCTGAATCCGGACCGGCAGACCGCTCAAAGGGACCGTCCAATGTCGGAGGCAGAGAAATATTGCTCTCAACTCCAGAATGTTGATTGGCAGAGACGACTCCTCTGACGACCAGACCCCCTGAACCCAGAGGTCGTTCCAAACCCCCCCCCCAGCCAGTCAGGCTGGCATCGGTGGTAATCACCGACCACCGTGGGAGAAGAAGGGATTTCCCCAGGGATAGAGCCTCCAGACGTAACCACCATCCAAGAGACTCTCGCACCCTGCGGGAGATGACGACACAGCGATCCAGCGAAGTCGGCGATTGGTCCCAACGGGTCAGAATAAGATCTTGGAGATCCCGGGAATGAAACTGTGCAAACGGCACCGCTTCCATTGCTGCCACCATCAGACCCAGAAGGCGCATGCACTTCCGAAGGGACATCGCCCTCACCGACCTCATAGCCTGGACGTGGTGACGAAGGTTCGCTTGTTTGTCCGGAGGGCGGGACACCACTGCCCGTACGGTGTCGAAATGCATCCCCAAGAACAGGATTGACTGCGACGGCTCCAATGACGACTTCTTCCAATTGACCAGCCACCCGAAGTCTTCCAGGTGCTGAAGGGAGAGATCGCGAGCTGTCACTGCCTCCTCCGCTGTGGGCGCCACAATTAACAGGTCGTCCAGGTAGGGGAGAATCGGAACTCCTTGCTTTCGAAGGAGCGCCATGAGCGGCGCCAGAACCTTTGTAAAAACCCTGGGCGCCGAGACCAACCCGAAAGGTAGGGCCACAAATTGGTAATGGGCCTGCCCTACGGCGAAACGCAGGAAGCACTGGTGAGCCCTGCCAACAGGGACATGCAAATAGGCGTCGCGGATGTCGATCGACACCAAAAAATCGTACTGCGACAAGGCCGCCACGACGGAGCGAAGAGACTCCATACGGAATTTCCGGATTCGGACATGAAGATTCAAATCCTTGAGGTCCAGAATGGGATGAAACTTGTCCTCCTTTTTGGGGACCACAAAAAGGTTAGAGTAAAAACCCCCTTCCCCGGTCCTCCGGCGGAAACGGAACCACTACACCCTGCTGCAGAAGAGAGTTGACCTCCCGCAGCAGAGCAGCAGCCAGCTTGGGCACGGACGGGATGCGAGACTGACGAAACCTGTCCGGGGGTAGAGAGTGAAACTCTATGAAATAGCCCACTGACACAACCCGTGTCACCCAGGCGTCCGATTCGTGGGACGCCCAAACCGACCCGAATTGTAGCAGCCGACCTCCCACCCGAGAGCCCTCGAGAGGGATCCTGGCGTCAGTCCGCCTTAGCGGGCTTTTTGTCAGCCTCCCTTTTGTCCCGACGGAAATGCTGTTTCCAGGGAGTACGGGATTTCTGGGTGGACTTCTTACCGGAAGACGAGGGACGACCCAATCTCCAAGAGGGCTGATCGAATCGTCCCCTGGGTCAAAAGGACCGACGACCACTACCGGCACTTGACCTGTCAGACGTAGAGGCCGCTGCTTTCCGCTGTGGCAAAGCCACATCCTTGGCCTTAGCAATCAGCTCCGTGAGGTCCGAACCAAAAAGCAGACCGCCCTTGTACGCCAGAGTAAGCAAACCTTGTTTGGATACTGCGTCTCCAGTCCACTGTTTGAGCCACAGTGCTCTACTGACTGTGACGGCCGAGGCTTGAGCCCTGGACAGAAACAAAGTAGTATCCAGCACTGCGTCTCTGCTATATCGGGCCACCTCTTCCAACAGCTGGAAGAGCCTTTCCACGTCAGACAGCGGAGTCCCATCTTGCCATGCTGACCGCAGCTGATCCAACCATCTCAGGGAAGCCTCACCAGTATAATGTTAGGTGTCAGGCATGTGCTGGGCATGAAATTGGGTCAGAATCATCTGTGGATTCTGTGGTCTCCCATTCTGGTCCAGCCAGGGCAGACACTGCTCAGCATCACCATCTGGCCCAACGCCTAACTAGTGCACTAGATGTACAGGCTGTCCCCACATGGCCCCCAAGGCCGCTCGGAATCCATGACCCACGGCCTCGTAGATGGACTTCGCCGCTAACTCCGTCCTTCTGTCCAGCGGATCCTGTAGACTCGCCTTCCCTTTAACCGGAAGCAAAGAAGATTTGCTCAGCTGAGACAATGGCACGTCCACTTCAGGAGAGGGGACCCAATTAGCGATCGTCTCTGTGGAGCAGGGATACAGGGCATCAAAAAACCGCATCCCTTGGAAGCGCTTATCCGGACACAGGCATTCTCTCTCCACCGCCTCGTTAAGTTCATCGTGCGCTGGCAGTGTCGAACGAGCCCGACGCGACTCCTGATACAGCTGGGCCGACTTGCCCGGCCTCGTCACCTCTTCAGACAGCTATAACACTTCCCGCATGGCTCCAATAAGAGCATCCACGTGGCCTGAAAGCGAAGCCGAGCGACCCTGCTGATCCTCTTCATCAGAATCGGAGATCTCACCAGCAGAGCTTGTCGGTGAATCCGAAGCCTTTGATGCGCTGCGCGGAGGAGACAGCGCCACCACAGGCCTGTGGCGCTTCTTGCCCCGCGCCAGTAGGGACTTAGCTGATACCCAGTGACCCAGGAGGTCAGACAGACTGTCAATGGAGCGAGTGAGCGCTTTAACATCACTGAGGCCCCTGACCAGAGACGAACCTGACGCCGTCAACCCCGGCATATCAGATACGCGTGACCGATCCTGAAGCGGGCCGGGAGAGAGGTCCGCGCCGCCTGGACCCTGATCCGACATGCCCCCTACTCAGTAGCGAGCGTCGCGGAAAGAGCAGTAATAACCCCTTACAAGAGCACAGTAACCGGGGAAGTGAGATCCTGCTATCACAGCCTGTTCCCACAAAACAATTTACCAAGCACTGAAGGGTTAAAGATTCTCCTTAGAGGGAGAAAAGCTACCCCAGCATTGCAGAAAAAAGGTTTTCTGATGATGGCCAGAAGGGGTTAATGCTGCTGAACACGCAATGCACCTTGCCTTAAAAGGACTAAGGTGTGCATGCAGCAGAGAAGACAGCAGCGTTCTGTGCTGTAGAGATGAGACAAACAGATGACTCACCAGCTTCCTGGAGCCTGTGTGTGAGAGCGGAGAGCAGGGGGGAGGGAGAGGACAGCGCTGAGCTCCGTGAGGCAATGGCCGTTTGCAGAGCCGAAGAGAAGGAAGGCAGGAGGGGGGCGGGGACTGCCCAGCGCGCGCTTTCCAGGCGCTTCCTGTCTGCACAGACGATGGCAGGCAGCCAAGAACATAAGCCACGCCCCCCCGTTACACTAACGGAGCCCGCGCTCCTCTGACCCGCTCCCCTGCTAACAGCAGCGGTGATGTGCATTCTCCAGTATTACACCTCTGCCTGAAAAGACAAAAGGTGCAGTCACCATAAGACAGTAACACACACACACACACAGGGCACTTACCCAGCTGAGCGCCACAGGGACCCCCAGGGATGTGTGACGCCATGGCCCTTCGCTCCCCCCCACGGCGGAGCTCGCAGGGACCCCTAGATGCAGTGTGCGTCTCCGCCAGGGAGCACCCTGTATCCCCCGGGGCCGGCAGGCTTATGCGGGGACCTCCTTAGGGGGTACGCAGATCCGCCAGGGGAGGGCCAGGGGTCCCAGCAGCGCTGAGACCCCCTGAGACCTCTAGACCACGGGGGGTCCAGGTCTCCTGGTAAAAATAAAAAATTCTTCTGCTGAGGAGCTGCAAAGCTTACGCTTTCTGAACGTTCAACGCACATCATTTAGCATGGTTTTCCTGTGTAAACAGGCTTCTAAACCTCCGACAATCAGTAAATATTTACCAGTTAGTGGTGGTTTACTGCCACTAATCTGTCTGTGTAAATGGAGTATTAGTGGGCAAAGCAAAAATTCCAAGATTTTAGGATTTTATTTTTATATGTAACCTCTCACCGCATTAGGATGTGAATGAACATCCTGAGAAGGAGCCTGCGTGTGTGGAGGTGGCTCAGGAACTCCACAAGAAGCTGATGGTGTCTGTTAACTATTTTGAATGTGCGCTGTTAATCGATGGGTTACCACAGCAGCCGGGGGCCAGCTTAAGCAGAGGCGTTCATAGAAATCATGGGGCCCCATACCAAGAGTCTATATTGATGGACTAGGCAGGGTTATAACATATTGATGCAGTCACACAAGGGCCTACTTTCCAACTTTTAAATACAGGGAGAGGACATGTTTTGTGGCTTGGACACAGAAATAATGCCCCTGCTACTGATTCCTCTTGTTTGCACACACTGATACCATTTTAATAAACCCCATAGAGTATGCTGCCCTCCACACACGGTGCGATACCTCGGAGTGAATCTCCTGTCATAATTTTCTCCCACAGTAGTCCTTACATGGACAACATGATGACCCCATGGCAAACCCCACCAGTATAATGCACCTACACTACTCCCCCCCCCACACACACACACAGTATGATGCTCTTACAGCCCCCCACACATATACACACACAGTATGATGTCTTCCACAGTTCGCTCACACAGTATGATGGCCCCCAACAGTTCGCTCACACAGTATGATGGCCCCCAACAGTTCGCTCACACAGTATGATGGCCGCCCCACATCATGTATGATGGATCCCACAGTATACGCTTTTCTTGTTGCCAAAATAAAAAAAAACTCCGCACAGAGGGCCCGATCTAGTGACGTCATTGCACCTGCAGTGCTGAGACTTCGAGCACAGACGTACAGGCTGAATGATGAGGAACAAAGGCCATCTTTCAAAGAATGATATGCGAAAGAAGAAAGCCCTGTAGCATCAGGCTTTCCCAGCTAATGAGCGCCATAGTGGCCACGTGGTCTACCGCTATGGGCAAAATGCCTTTACCTTTAAGGCCCATCTTAGTACTTTTTACAGCAGACTGAGTGCCATAGGCAACCATGATTTCTAGTAAATACCGCAATACTGTGGTATTACAGTATATATAAGCAATCCAAGGATCACATGTTTAAGTCCACTAATGGGTACAAAAAAAATGAAAAAAAAATAAAAAGTCAAAATATAAAAAATAGATAATTTTTAACTATCCCACGTTTTCCCTATTAAAAACAAAGAAACGGAAAAAAAAACATTTGGTATCGCCACATCCGTAAAAGTCAGATGTATCAAAGTATGGAATTATGGTAATTAACCTTTACGGTAAACATTGCAGAAAAAAAAAATCAAAATGCCAAAATTGTGGGTTCTTTGTCACCTCACTTAACAAAAAAATCCAATACAAAGCTAGCAAAACGTTATATGTGCTCCAAATTGGTATCAATAAAAACGTCAGCTCCATAAACACAAAAAGCGCTTAAATAAAAAACTCCCTGGTTCTTAGAGAGTTAAAATAGCGATCACAAGACGTTATGTCACCAAACTCATTAAGGCCTAGTACATTAATGGTGCCACAGGAACGGGCAACAGCGAAAAATGTTATTTGCAAATCTACTTTCAGCGTATGTATGTTGGCCCTTGAGGACATTGCACACGCTGCTGCCAATTCATAGTTTTCCATGAACGTTTATTTTGTGCATAGGGTAAAAGAATACATAAAAGATATTTCTTATAGATGGCAGCTAGCGTTATATTACTCCTGGTTTAGGAGCTGTGACTCTCACAATCCCTCCAGGTGAGCACCTCAAATTATTTCTTTCCCCCTCCACTGTTTTTTTTCCCTATGTTCTGTGCGCTCTATTCCCTAAACAGCTCCATTTTCAATGGACAAATCATGATGTCTAGAGATCTCAATATTCTCCTTGTCAGAGGTGCCCCCATGAGGGTTGTCAGAAGATCTCAAAAACAGCAGGTGTTGTGGGGTGTGCCTGGCATACAATAGTTAGTGCCTACCAGGGTAGAACATCCGGTGAGCAGGTGGCGGAGTCATGGGCGCCCAAGGCTCATTGATACTTGTGTGGAACGAAAGGTACAGTAGCCCCAGCTGGTCCGGTGCTGCAGAAGAAATACTGTGGCACATATTGCTGAAAAATTAAGTTTTGGCTATGAAGAAAAGATGTCAGGATAAAGTATTGCAGCTTATTACATATGGAGATGCACACTGGTCATTGTCATGCTGACCCGGTTACAGCCAAAAGCACCTACAAGGGTATATGGGCATCAGAACTGAACCATAGAGTAATAGAAGAAAGGGTTCTGGTCTGATGAATCATGTTTTCTTGTACATCACGTAGATGGGTAGAGGTGTATAACTTACCTGGGGAGAAACATGGCCTCCAGGCGCACCTTAGGAAGAAGGCAAACTCCGGGGAAGTAATCTATAGTTGTATGTGCCAAATATTACATTTTATCACCCTTTTGGAATTTTTTTATACAAAGTGACCAACCCCAATATAATAAATAATACAGAATTTTACAATTTCATTGTACAATTTTTAAGTCATATCCGCACTTGGAGTATCCTACACAACCCTATATATATATATATATATATATATATATATATATATATATATATATATACAGTCATGGCCAAAAGTATTGAGAATGAGACAAATAGTAATTTTTCCAAAGTTTACTGCTTCATTTTTTGTAATGGCAATTTGCATATACTCCTGAATGTCAAAGAGTGATCAGCTTAACAGCAATTACTGTACTTGCAAAGTCAATATTTGCCCAGAAAATTAACTTTAACCCCCAAAACACATTTCAACATCATTGCAGTCCTGCCTTAAAAGGAGCAGCTAACATCGTTTTAGTGATTGATCCATTAACACAGGTGTGGGTGTTGATGAGGACAGGGCTGGCGATCAATCAGTCATGATTAAGTAAGAATGACATCACTGGACACTTTAAAAGGAGGCTGGTTCTTGGTATCATTGTTTCTCTTCAGTTAACCATGGTTATCTCTAAAGAAACACGTGCAGCCATCATTGCACTGCACAAAAATGGCCTAACAGGGAAGAGTATCGCAGCTACAAAAATTGCACCTCAGTCAACAATCTATCGCATCATCAAGAACTTCAAGGAGAGAGCTTCCATTGTTGTCAAAAAGGCTCCAGGGCGCCCAAGAAAGACCAGCAAGCGCCAGGACCGTATCTTAAAACTGTTTCAGCTGTGGGATCGGACTACCAGCAGTGCCGAGCTTGCTCAGGAATGGCAGCAGGCTGGTGTGAGTGCTTATGCACGCACTGTGAGGCGGAGACTCTTTGAGCAAGGGCTGGATTCAAGGAGGGCAGCAAAGAAGCCACTTCTCTCCAGAAAAAACATCAGGGACCGACTGATTTTCTGCAAAAGGTGCAGGGAGTGGACTGCTGAGGACTGGGGCAAAATCATTTTCTCTGATGAATCCCTTTTTCGATTGTTTGGGACATCTGGAAAACAGCTTATTCGGAGAAGAGGTGAGCGCTACCACCAGTCTTGTCTCATGCCAACTGTAAAGCATCCTGAAACCATTCATGTGTGGGGTTGCTTCTCAGCCAAGGGAATCGGCTCACTCACAGTCTTGCCTAAAACACAGCCATGAATAAAGAATGGTACCAGAATGTCCTCCAAGAGCAACTTCTCCCAACCGTCCAAGAGCGGTTTGGCGCCCAACAATGCCTTTTCCAGCATGATGGAGCACCTTGCCCTAAAGCAAAGGTGATAACTAAATGGCTCATGGAACAAAACATAGAGATTTTGGGTCCATGGCCTGGAAACTCCCCAGATCTTAATCCCATTGAGAACTTGTGGTCAATCATCAAGAGACGGGTGGACAAACAAAAACCAACAAATTCTGGCAAAATGCAAGCATTGATTATGCAAGAATGGACTGCTATCAGTCAGGATTTGGTCCAAAAGTTGATTGAGAGCATGCCAGGGAGAATTACAGAGGTCTTGAAGAAGAAGGGGCAACACTGCAAATATTGACTTGCTGCATTAACTCATTCTAACTGTCAATATAACCTATTGGTACTCATAATATGATTGCAATTATATTTCTGTATGTGATATAAACATCAGACAAACACTAATAAAAACCAGAGGCCAGCAGATCATGTGAAAATATAATTTTGGTGTCATTCTCAATACTTTTGGCCATGACTGTATATATATATATATATATATATATATATATATATATTCTCTATCTCAAGTCTTGGAGCAGAAATACTTCACATACAGAATCTGTTGCTATAGTGAGCTTATTGTTCTGTTCATGATTGCAGTTTGTGAGCTCCGATCTCCTTCTATGGGTGAATTTCTTTGGGGTCTTGAATCCTCTGGCTGGTTAAAACACGTGAAAACAATCCTAGATGCTGGTATCTTCATTGTAAAGGTAAGATGTGTTGTATCTGTTCATATTCTAGTGCTGCTTGTCTGATTTGTACTATTCTAGGCACGGACTGTACAAAAATGATCCTTTTAGTGCTGAGAATAAACGAGATTTGTAATTATATAAATGTGTAATATTTTACATTTAATTTGCACATTTAGGCCGTGTCAGAAGAGGGCGCCAGCGTGCTCGTTCATTGTTCTGATGGATGGGACCGCACCGCTCAGGTCTGCTCTGTATCCAGTCTGTTACTTGACCCCTATTACCGAACCATCAGAGTATTTATGGTAAGAGGTTTCATTTCATATACTCTATGTACTGGTGGAGATTTACGGAGTTGATATTTTTTGCATAGTGTAACTTTTATTTTTCCCAATTACTATTAGGTGTTAATTGAAAAAGACTGGATTTCATTTGGACACAAATTTAATCACAGGTAACCCTGGTCACTGCACATATGTTGGAAAAGTCAAACAGAGTCACTTATTTACAGAGGGCCTTTCACCAAATTTTTCATGTTGAACTGAAAACACGTTGTAGCTTCAGAGCAGAAAAAAAAATAATTGTTAGTTCTTTTTTTATTTTGCATCTCTGTTGCAGGGATATTAACAATCAAAGTATTTGTCACCTAATGAGTTAATTTTCGTTACATCCAAGTGGGTGTTATCAGAGAGCTTTCACTGTGGGGCATGTACTTCTCCTTGTACGATGTTGTCCAATTATAAACAGGCAGCAAGATGCTAGAAAAAGAACACCTCCACACCATATCTTACAGCAGGTTTCTCAGTGTGTGGGTTATAATGAAAGCCCGGATCTCCTGGTCTAACCTCCTGCATGATTAGAATATCAACTGTATTCAAATCCCATCAATCAACACATTTCAGATATGGGCCCAGCAGTCAGTGTGGGGCTAGGGTCAGCACAGCTGAGTTTAGCTGTGTCACTTTCCAAATCTTCCATCAGCTCTCCTCCTCTCAGCAAAAGAGACAAAAAAAAAACACCATACATTCTAATATAATATACTTACTGTAGTTTTTCTGTGCCATTCCCAGTCTCAGGCGGTTTTGGGAGTGCAGTCCACCTGAAAAAGATGTTGCATGCATATACCCCAATTGCATTGCTTCAGCATATTTTTTTTTTTTTTTAAGGTATGGAAATTTAGATGGGGATCCCAAGGAGGTGTCCCCAGTGATAGACCAGTTCCTGGAATGTGTCTGGCAGCTCATGGAGCAGTTTCCCTGTGCGTTTGAATTTAATGAGAGATTCTTGGTCCACATACAACACCATATATACTCCTGTCAGTATGGAAACTTTCTGTGCAACTGCGAGAAGGAGAGGAAGGAACTGATGTGAGAGAATATGTGCTCTGTGTATGGTCACTATAGGCTTGTAACAGAAATAGAATATGGATGGTTGACGTGTCCCTGATGCTGATCTGATCACACGGTGCCCCACAGTCTGGATAACAGCAATCACTTATAAACTGTGAAGGTTGAACCTTGGCAAAAAATTTTCAATAACTGTGCAGGAGAAAAATGTATAAAGTGATGGCATATTGGTAAGATATGCCATCACTTCAGGATTGGTGGGGGTGTCAGACCTTAGGGACTCCCACATATCCGGAGACTGAATGGGTATGTGAACCTAAACCATTTCAGTTTTTTCCTGCCCATCTGGGTCGCTGGCATCGCTGGCAGTGCCACTGTACAGAGAAACATAAGAATGGTGAAATCAAAATGCCAATAATAAAATAAGATGGGTACATGGATTTAAGAATTGCACAGTTCCTGATGTAACCAATGGTCCACTAGAAGATACTTCTTGAAGATATTCTCTGTCCTGAGTAATGTTGAAATCTTGTAGATCTTCTTTCCCAGTCACAAAATGTCCTAACCTGCAGGTCAGTAGCCAAGGACATGAGATACATCCTTGTAACTAGAGGATCATGGCTTTAAAGAGATATTCTTAAAATATCAAGCTCTCATTGAGGCCTCATTCAGACATCCGTATCCACATGTACGTGTTAATGCTAATGCTATTCACATGCCTGTGGATTTTCATGGACTATGTGTCTGTGCAAAACTCACGGAGACATGTCTGTTTTTTCTTCCAATATCACAGATGAAAAAGACCTATACAAGTCTATGGGTCCATGAAGAACATAGACAGCCCACGGATGGCATCATGGTGCTGTCCGAGATTAAAGGGGTTGTCCAGTACTTTATATTACCCCCCCCCCAATGTGTCTCCCCGAGACCCCTAAGGATTTTTGTAATTACCTACCGTTGCAGATAATGCCTGTGAGTGGCGCTATCACTGGCCGCTCACAGGCATCACGTGACCCCCGCCGATGTCGCTGGCAGCAGCCGGGGGTCTCTGTCTTCCACGTTCCAGGTGGATGCCAGACTGTGGGCGGGGTTACCCCCCCCCACATCACACCCGGCATCCACCGCACGCTCTGCCTCTCCCCATTCATTGGGAAAGCGCGGTAGATGCTGGGAGTGACGCGTGGGGAGGAGGTGTAACCCTGCCCACAACCCAGCAGCCACCGTAGGGACCCCAGCGCTGAGTCACGCCTCACTTGTCGTGACATCAGAGTGGGGTCACGTGATGCCTGTGAGCGGCCACCGATAGCGAAGCTCACAGGCATTATCAGCAAAGTCTTAGGGGCCCCGGGGGGATACATTGGGGGGGGAGTAATATAAAGTACTGGACAACTTCTTTAACATTACAAAGCATAGGAGAAACTTTATAACATATTTATCCATACGAGAAGAACACTGATAACACAATGATGGTAAAAATGGACACACTGATACCATTTTTTCACATACCTGTTTAAACCTGTACATGTGAATGAGGCCTTCTGCTGATCACTGAAGAGCCCCATTCTCAGCATCGCTAAAAGTCCCATCGGTCAGACCTCCTGCATTCAGAAAGTTATCTCCTAACCCTTTACAGCAGTGGTTCTCAACTCCAGTCCTCAGGACCCACCAACAGGCCATGTTTTCAGGATTTCCTTAGTATTGCACAGCTGATAATTGCATCACCTGCACAGGCAATAATTCCATCAGCTGTGCAATACTAAGGAAATCCTGAAAACATGATCTGTTGGTGGGTCCTGAGGACTGGAGTTGGGGAACACTGCTGTAAAGGGACTGTCAGTACAGAAGGACTGTTCAAATCAAGTACAGGCGCTCGGTGCACCGTGGTGGGGCCAAGTAGTTCAGTGCATCTTTCCATCTACTTTTTGGAAACGGATTTTCCAATTTTGACTATGAAGCTACACAGCTACTATGCAAAGAAACACTGAAAGCTATAGAACTTGTGGCTCATTCATATAAGAGAATCAGGCACAGTTTCACCAGTTTGGTCAGTGTCAGTTTTTATCATTAGAGTTTGGCCTGAGCTTCAGTTTCTTCATCTTTTTCCATCAAACAGACCTGGAAAACTGGACAGCGCTCAGATGGCAATTAATTGTTGGCCGATTTTTTTTTTTTCACTGACCCATGGATGTGCATTGTTAATTTTGACCTGACACTCAGATAACTATCGTACTATCGTACATTTTGCCACGATTTTCCGTCTCTCAAACAATCACAGATATGTGAATGGCCCCATTCACTCTTCTAGGTACAAGTCGTATCTGGAAATAACACAAATAGGACTCGTACACAAAAAATGTCCGTCTGAATGAGCCCTTAGTGTTAGTGCAGGTTGCAGTGGTGACGGGTATACTTGCAGCTCTCATAATCTCAATATATCAGTGATGCAATCATCATCTTCCAGAATTCAGGAGAGGACCTACTCCCTCTGGTCTTACCTGTGGAAGCAGCGGTTGGATTACATGAACCCTCTGTACAGAGCAGATCACAGTCAGACCCAAGGAACTCTGAGACCACACACCACTCCATGCCACTTCAGGTAAGAGGTTATTCTGATTCCTCCTCTGCACTGAATAAAGCAGCAGAACTCTAACACACCATATACTTATCATTCATATATAGAAACATCAACCCTAACTTTACAGGTGAAAGAAGCGGGGTGACGTATCATGAGCCCAATGTGTCCTTCAGTGGTGAAATCCAAGGCCCAACACTCTTCCCACTTGTAACCATGGTCTACATTTAGGGGTTGCGTCAGAGCTCACTCGTCAGTTCTATCTTCTGCCTGGCACAAATCAATTCACTTTAGACAGATTTACTGACATCTATGACAGCTTGTGACACGGTGATTCATTTTGCATATATTTAGACTGCGATAAAGTATTGATCTTTGGGGGTCAGACCGCTGGGACCCCCAACAATCCCCAGGAGGTTCTGTAGAGCAAGCTTTGAACAGAGCAGAGGGGGAGCATGTACATCTCTACTCCATTCATTCTCTGTGGAACTGACCCCTAGCGATCAATTCCTAAATCCCGTTGATAGGGGATTACTTATATACTTGGTACAACCCCTTTAATAGGGCATGCGGATGTCCCTGATCGGGAACTTTCTATATAAACGCATAATATAAAGTCGAGTTTGGGTCAGGAGACCTGAAGCCAGTCTTTGCATTGAAGCATACTCAGACCGCAAAACACACGTGTGAATCCAGGCAAAAGCTGTTTTTTTTTTTGTTTGCCTGTACAAAACAGACCAATTTTGCAAGTGTGTTAGATCCAATTTTCGGGCATATTTAGTCCACATGTCCGTTTTTATCAATGGTTTTGCCATATGCAAAAACAACGTGACAGAGGTTTCCCAAGCTTCTTCAAGTACCCAGTCAGTGAAAACGAAGAATAGCAGTAGGATGCAACTTGGATGTCCGCAAATAAGGTCAATGTAGGGGATGTCTCTGTTTATATACAGACCATCAGTCAGCAAAATAACAGAACGGACATGTGAATAGTGTAAGGATAGGATGTGTCAGTGTGCTGTCCGAGTAATGAGGCCCAACTTGCCACCACATATTTTCACTAATCTGAAGTCACCAGCCATAGATCAGCCACTGAGGGACTCATTAGGACTCGCTCACATTGCCACGTAACACGGCCGAGTGCTAGTGCTATGTGATGTTTTATCGGATAGCACTCGGACCAATAATATACTATGTTATCCGAGTGCAGTCTGATGTACGTGCACAGAGACAATGGAGAAGATGGAAAAATTAAGTCCTCCATCTTCTCCACACCTGTGCTGCAATTCTTCCATGCGAGAAAATTGGATCACACTCAGAGTTAAAGCAGAGTGTCATTAGTATAATCGGCCCAATTCTCTGGCATGGGAGAATATACAGCATTGTGAGCTAGCCCTTCATGTGTGTACCATGAGCTAGCACGTCTTAAGAACATATATCATGAGAATTGCTCGATGATAATCTTCTGTACTTGTGCATATACTAACTCTTCAAACTTATTTTTCACCATGGAAGGTTTTGGAGGGGCCTCTATAACCGATTTGAGAAAGGAATGCACCCTCGCCAGTCAGTCACTGATTTTCTACAGGCAGTAAAAGAAGAGACGCAGCAGCTGGAGGAGGAAATGGAATTCATGGAGAAGGTGTGGTAGAAATACTGAAAATCCAGCTTCCTGGCCTATATGTTTTTGATGTTTATACCTCCGCTTAGGTTTCAGTGTAAACCAATTCAGCTTTTAATGGTGACTGAGAAACAATTTTAAATGATTATATATAAAAACCCTGCACAAGATAAAAAAGAGGCAATCATTTTTAGCCGATGCCCTACGTCTTTGGTGTTCTCCAACACAATAACTGGAAGAGAGCACCATTAAAGGGAATCTGTTACCAGGTTTTTGCTACCCATCTGAGTGCAGCGCAATATAGGGGCAGAGGCCCTGATTCCAACAATCTGTCACTTACTGGGCTACCTGCTGTCATTTTGATAAAATTACTGTGTTATCTGCAGCAGACCCCGCCCACATCACTGATTGGCAGTTCTCTGACTGCTGAGCTCTGTATAACCCTGCCCACACCACTGATTGGCCACTTTGTGTATACTAGATTTGCAGAAAGCTGCCAATCAGTGATGGGGGCGGGGTTGTACAGAGCTTATGAATATGTAGGACTACCTGGCAGCAGGTTTACTAGTCCCCAATGATAATCTGCTTGCTGATAAAATAGTGATTTTATAAAAACTACAGCAATCAGACCATTAAGTGACACATCACTGTAACCAGGGTCTCTACCTTGTGTCTTTTCAATGTCAGTAATGCCTGAGCACTGTGGCGTTATGGCTTTCTTATGGCACCAGAGAAGTTTGTTCATTGGTATAAAGTTTTCAAGTAAAGGTTCATTTAGGCAGGCCAATAATTGGGTTAGGGAGCGTTCCCTCATTCCCAACTGTTGGCTGCCTAAACAGGCCATCAAACATCCAATGGAGGGGCAAAGCATTCATTGGTGTGATAATTTTTGAGCACGTTTAAAAATTATCATTAGCAGCACATTGTGCTGCGTAAACGAGAAATGTGCTGACGATAACATAAGTGCGGCCGGCCTTACTAAACAGACCATTAAACCACTGCTGATCGACTTGCATGTAGAGGTTACATTAACATGCCCTAACCCAATGTAACTTTTGCTCTTGTCTAACAATTTTTCCTTTAGAGATTAACAAAACTGGAAACTCGAGAGTCAAATGAAACCTACAAGAATCTCAATGACCAGCCAAAAATCCACAACTTCCAGATATGCATCACCAAACACTCTCCGGCTAATACGCCCCAAGATTACAGCACCAACCTGAAGCTGTTTCCCTCTCGTAGTTCATCCCAAGGTGAGGAGGACTCGGCCCTGATCCTAACCCAGGACCATTTGAAGAGCTCGGACCCCGACCTGTCGGCTAACAGTGACCAGGAATCTGGGGTGGAGGACTTGAGCTGCCGGTCTCCGAGTGGTGGAGACTCGTTACCCAGCGAGGACAGTGGGAAGGATCCCGATTCAGATGAAGCAGTGTTCCTGACTGCTTAGAGGTCTTATTAACCACTTGCTATCATATTAGTGCTTCTATTTATTTATAGGGAGTGATGTAAGCTGGGAGGGATATACTGGGGGAAAAAAAAACATATCGACTTTGTTCACATGTATCAGTGGTAATTTGTGCAGCGGAGACCAGATACTAATGTCCTATATAGTCGGTCTGATCCAGGCAATTGAACGACTGACAATTGGAAAAGTGCATACACAGGTTGACGAAACAATGACGGGGACACAATGATCGCTAATAATCTGGTATCCTGTTATCAGCAGCACGTCTCCTGTTTACACTGAGTAATGTGCTGCCGTTAAGAATTTTAATGAATGCATAAAATGTATCGCACCCAATGAAACGGTGCTTTCCTAGTTTGTCTGCCGATTGTGGTCCTGGTTAGATGGGCCAATAATCGTATGTTGAAATGATTCCTATGAGCGCTCGTTCATCGTTTATTGGCTCTACGCCTTAAGTGCGTGTCTGCAGCCTCCGGGAATATTCAGAAACAGTTATCTTTTTTTAAGAGCCAACCTTATAATGCATTTTGTTTCCTTTCATGATTTCAAACCACGTGTCCGTGGAGCATGAATCCTGTCCCAATATATTTGTATATTTAAGGTTTGTCATTGACAAAGGTGCCCTGTACTGGAAATATGGACACTTACATCGTTTTCGGGTTTAGGTCCACTGTGTGAAAGATCTGAATGTGCTTTGCTTCTGTGTAAGTTGCTGGTAGACTAATGGTGGTCATCCAGGATCTGACATTGGGTATTAATTCCCTACCTCCTAGTTATGTTAGGCATGACTATCACATGTAAGGTTCTTGCCACCTGGCCGAGAAAAGTTCGAAAAAAAGGACGCAAGCATAAACTGTTTGGCCTGTGACCACAGCAATTTACAGTAAAACAATGTGATTTTCGTCACATGATTAAAACCATGACCCAATGTCTATGGCTGAATAATCCCTTAAAGACTAATGTTTTGTGCTATGGTATACCATCGGTCCGATCTTCTGTAACTTTATACTGTTTCCACATAGACTGCCAATGAAGCAAAACTTCAGAATCTCATTTGGAGACTTTAAAGGGGCTGTCCAAGACTTTATTGAAGGCCTATACTTGATCATCAATGTCTGATTGATAGTGCGTGCTGTAGCTGTTCCTGTGTCAACGGTGGCCAGAAATGCTCAGGTGCCGAGCTCTGTTGATGGAGTACTACATATCGGCCACCCATTCAAATCATTAGGGGGCAGATGTGTAGTACGCAGCCGCAGCCACTATTCCCTCCACAGAGCTCCGCAGTGCAGCTCCGCTAATGAGCACCCCAATTGATCAAACATTGATGCCTTATCTTAAAGAGGTGGTCACTACATTGTATAATGCCCCCATCAAATTACACCTTTCAAATACCTGCAGCCGGGGTCACGTGATGCAGACTGAGCAGTCAGCAATAGCGCCACCCACAGGTACATATGGAAGCAGGAGGTATTTACAAAAACATTTATTTAGTTAACATGTGTAAATCGATGGGGTCATTATACAATGTAGTGGACCACTTCTTTAAAGAAAGGCCATCAATGTTAAAGTCCAGGACAACCCCTTTAATTATTAATCGGTATCGGTACAGATCTATTAGACTTTTCAGAACTTCAAAATAGGTCCATCCTTCAAACAGATGCCAAAAAGTACAGTATGTTGCAAACTTTAATGGAAGCATTCCTGTATGAATACAATATTGGAGGAAATAAAGAAAAAAAAACAAAAAGCTTTGGCACTTTTATGTAGGTCTCCAGAATATAGTGGGGAGAGACTTTCTTATTGACTTATATAAGCGAGGTAGAGCAGTAACCCCAAAGAAATTGAAAAATCAGCTGTGGTCCCTATAGGATGGCCCTACACATTGCATTTCCCATCACTTTTTTGAGAATACATTGGGGTGGAAAAATAAGATACAAATAAAGCAGATAATAAGAATTTATAGTCCAGAATTTACTGGTCACTTTTGTATTTCTGTAGGAATTCCAGCTCTGTACGTTGCAGATATCCGGCCCATCAGCGGATTAGCGGGGTCCCGCGTACTTGAATCCTTGCATGTTATCTGGGGGCTAAGAGCCATAGGGTTCTCTCTAAGTGCTTCCGACACTGGTTTTCAGAAAACGTACTGATCCTTTTATATTCGTGCTGCACGGTAGTTACATGTGGGGTCTCAGCGTCACATTACTGGGCTAGTACTAATATGGTAAGAGTCAATGTTGTGTAGTATCCCCCCGCCATCCTTTACGTGTCTGCCTGCTGCATAGCGGACGGCTGCCATCTTGAATGCTCATTGAAGCTGCTATTAGTTTTTTTTGTAAATTGCATGGATAATCTTACCAGAATAATCGTTCTCACTTCTTGACTTGTCTGCTCATTGTGACCAATATCATATTGGTTTTATAGACGAGTTTACAAGCGCTTGTAGTGCTACAATACAAGAACAAAGCTACTAGATGTAATAGGAAGATCATCATAAAATGACCGTCCCTCCCAACTGCAGATTCCAAAATCTTCTGAAGATGCAGCTTATAAGTGAGGTCCGTGATAGTCAGAAGCAGCGTCTTCTTCCCATGATCTGTGCCTGGGGTGGTAGCCCAGCGATGTAGGGGCTGAGCCGCAGTAACAGACATGGGGCCGTGTCTGCGGGGGAAGGTGGGGAATAGAGTTTTCATTTTCTAATCCAGGACAACCCTTTTAAAAGTAGAACTCCCAAAAACAATGAAAGGGAAAGCCTCTTAAAGGGACACTAATCCTCGAAATGAATGAGGGCAAAAAATAGAGCAGCTCTTACTTTTGTCCAGTCTCAACATGATCCTAAAAGAGATGGGGCCAGAGTCATCAAGAGCGGCGCTGTTCACATTGGTCTTGATGAGGAGGTGTGCTGGAGTCAGACAGATGCTCACGGTTCATGAAAAGGTGCATGCTTCTTCCTGAATTGAGAACGCACCGTGGGGCAATAAACAAATATGCAACATGGGAATGAGATTTTGTGGCTATTTATGGTACAAAGAATTAAAAAAAAAAATTCTGCACAAGCGCTGTGTGTGAGCAAACCCCAACGGTGGTGCCGCAGGTCTTTTGGGAGTTCTCCTTGATTGCAAAGGGTTTTGTGTGGTTTTTTTATATATATTATTTATGGTTTATTTATTGATGCCATCATTGCTTATTTTTGTGACGAGTATAATAAAATCATGATCTATTTTTTTATTTTGTGTTGCATATTTTGGCTGTAATTTATATGCAGAAATTGATTTTTGTTTTAAGATATTTTAAAATATGTTGTCAAGCAATATTACCCTAATTGTGACTATATCAGTACAAAGTACGTATGTAAAGTAGTTTATTCCGTAATGTGCAATTAGAATATTTTTGTAAACTCCCTTGTGTTGTGTGTGTGCTGGTGTGTATAGATTAGATTGGGCCGCTGTCCTTTACGGACATAGCATTAGAGTCATTTATGCTGCACTTATAGAAGATGCTAAAGAATTACACTACAGTTTTTTTAATACAATTTTCTTTTCTTTTTTAAAGCAATACTTTACTCACCCTCTCTGGGTCTAATGCAGAGTGTCAGCTATTTGTCACATTGACAGCGCTGCAGCCAGTCAGTGAGTTCAGTGACTCTGAGCAAGTAGTGCCGTTAACTCGGGCAAAGCTGCTGATCTCAGTTATTGGTTGCAGCGCTGTCGACGTGAGGCCAAAGGACAGTAACAGACACTGGGAGCAGTGGCAGAGACCCTGTGCTGGACCCAAGGAAGGTGACTAGTGCACAGTTACAAAAAAAAAACAGCTGCACCAACGGGTTAAAGGAAAATCCCTTTAACCCTCAACTGGTGAGGTGGGGGTCGCCACACCCCAGGGAATTTTTGTTCGGCTGCCATTCATTGAAAAATGCTGGTATGAGGATACGTGTCTCACTAGCTTCCATCCATTTGTGGGTGTCAAAAATTTGTTACACTCATATGCAATCAATCGCCAATAAGAAAACGATTAAAACAAACGTGACCTTCGCATTTTCTGTAAAAATAAGAGATTTCTAAACACTGGGGTATAGGAAACCCCACCTCACCAGTTGCGTGACATAAACCCCACCTCACCAGTCGAGGGTTAATGAACCAGATAATCTGGCACAGATCAGCAATGGAATGGGGAATTTTACAAGATCAGAAGCAAGAAACTGAGCAGAAAATTAGGAAATTACCCTGATAACATTTTGAATTAGCAGCTTGTTTTTGGGCTCTATATACCAATCCAAGGGAGGTTTGTATACTTTATGACGGACATGTAATAATTCA